>NC_081556.1:13138721-13444563 GCF_963082655.1 Stomoxys calcitrans | reverse complement strand
TTAATAACTTTGACATAACACTTTGACAGCAACTGTCAAAAGTAGTAGGCATATCACTATCAATTCATTTTGTTATACCCACCAATATAGGATGGGGGTATACTAATCTAGTCATTTAACATCTTGAAATATTGATCTAAGAGTCTATAAAGTATATATATTCTTGATCGTCTCGACATTCTGAGTCGATCTGGCTATGTCCATTCATCCGTCCGTCTGTCGAAATCATGTTAGCGCTCGAACGCGTAAAGCTACCCGCTTGAAATGTTGCACAGATACTTAATATTGATGTAGGTCGTTGGGGATTGCAAATGGGCCACATCGGTGCAGGTTTGGATCGATCTCTCGATTTGACTTCTTGAGCCCCTGAAGCTGAAGGCCACAATTTTCGTCCGATTTGGCTAAAATTTTGCATATAGTGTACTCTAATGAATTCTAAAGTACGGTCCAAATCGGTCTATAACCTAATATAGCTCGCATATAAAACTATCTCCCGATTTGACTTCTTGAGCCCCTGGAAGCCTCAATTGTTGTCCGATTTGGCTGAAATTTTGCTCTGTTAAGACTTCCAACAACTGAGCCAAGTACGGTCCAAATCAGTATATAACCTGATATTGCTACCATATTCGTATCAAATATGGTCCAAATCCGTCTATAACTTGATATAGCTCCCATGTAACCCCGTCTTTCAATCATCCTTGTTTAATTCCTACGATAGAAGCTTTAATTTTTGCTGGTTTGGCAGAAGTTAGTAGGTATCAACAAAATTTATTTTGCAGAATCAATGGTGGTGGGTACCAAAGATTCGGCCCGGCATAAATAGTTTTAACAGGTCCTCCGATATCCGAACCAAAAATGGTCCAGATCGTAACATATTTGGATTTTGGGTTTTAGGCTTCTCACAAGCACATTTATTACCCGACTTCTCTGAAATTAAGAACAGCGAGTTGTATCAAGACTCCCAACATCTGTCTCGAATATGGTCCAGATCGGGCTATATCTAGATACAGCTGCCATAGAGCCCGATCTTCAGCATTAGGGTCTAAAGACCATAAAGGGCGCATTTATTCTCCGATTTTGCTGAAATTTGAAACAGTGGTTTGCACTAGGGGCCTCGACATCCGACCCGAATATGGTGTATATCAGACCATATGTACATATAGCTGCCGATATGCCGATTTAAGGTCTTAAGTTTACAAAAGGCGCTTTTATTACCGAATGTCGCTGAAATTCAGAACAGTGAGTTTTATAAGGCCCGTTGATAACCGAACCAAAAATGGTCCAGATCGGAACATATTAGGTTATAACTGCCATAAATACCGATCTGCTGATTTTGTGTCTTAGGCCCATAACAGGAGCATATATTAGCAGACTTCGTCGAAATGTGGAACAGTGAGTTGTATCAAGACTCCCAACGTTTGTCCGGAAAATGGGACATGGCTATATTTAGATATAGCTGCCATAGAGCCCGACCATCAGCTTTAGACTCTAAAGACCATAAAAGGCGCATTTGTACTCCGATTTTTTATACTGAAATTTGGCATAAAGTGTTTTGATAGGCCCGCCGATATCCGAACCAAAAATGGTCCAGATCGGAACATATTTGGATTTGGGGTCTTAGGCCTATAACAGTCACATTTATTACCCGACTTCTCTGAAATTTGAAACATTAAGACTCCCGGCATCCAACCCAAATATGGCGTATATTGGACCATATTTAAATATAGCTGTCATATAGATCGATCATTCCAATTAGTGATTAATCTCATGAAAGGCGCACTTATTACCCGATTTTGCTGAAATTTCGAACAGTTACTTATATAGAACTTCTCGGCACCTGAACCAAATACGATTAAGATTTTTCTATTTATTTTTATTAATTTAATTTTAATTTATTAATTTTTAAATTTAAAAAAATTGCTCAAAATATTAAGTGCTCGGAATCGACACCAGAGTCTGAGTCAAATAATCTTTCCGGAGTCGGAGTCGAGAAAAATCGCTTGATTCCACAGCCGTGGCTGCCAAATAGAACGATATCCAGATATAAAGTATTGGACCCATAAAAGGCGCATTTACAGTCCGATTTCACTGATTCGCTGATATTTGGCACAGTGAGCTTTGTAAGGTTTTTGGACATCCGTGTCCTATATGTTTCAGTTAGGTCTTTATTTGGATATAGCTGCCATATAGCTGCCAACCTATCTCCAGATTTAAGTTCTTGGACATGTAAAATATGCCTTTTTTTTAACTGCTTTCGCTGAAATTTGGTACAATGAGTTGTATGAGATCCTTGCATATTCATCCCGATGTTTACATTTATTTTTGAAAAAATCTCTATGCCATTCTCTCAAATGAGAAAAGCACTAATTTCTTATCAATAGTTGCTATAGCGCAAATAATCAAACAATAATCACTTTATTCCACAACCTACAATTCTTACTTGTCATTACATAATCGAAGCTGTATTATATAACAATAAGTCGTCACAATAGCAACTACATCAACTTGTGCTTAATTGCCTGTAATGACATATTATAGCAAGAGACAACCGCAAAGAATCATCTACGAATAATTAACTTGTCTTTTGTTAGCTTTGCACAAGTAGTACAAGCCAATCAAGTCCCCAATCAAGCTATGCAATTTGGAGAATTTACCATTAACACTTGACACATTGCATTCATTGCCGACACCATCCCTTGAGAGTTATCATATTACAAAGAATTAGGAGATATTCCAAATAACACTCTCTACAATTCATTTAACTTTAATGATGCAAAAGACTCAAAGCCATAGAAAATCAATCAATATTTCGATAAGAGAATTAATTAGTGATGGTTAAGTCAAAGGCAGAGAGGAAAATGTTAAGTTGGAATACGTACAAGTTTGATGTTGACTTTTCAAATGTTCTTTGTTTATTATTCATTATTCATTGTTCTTTGTTGCAGAGTTGTGCTAGAACGGTGAAAGATCTGGATTATATTCATTGAAGTGAGCAAATTTAGCATTCCAAAGACAAAATGAAATCTAAGCATGTTACCCATTATGTTGTATTATATCAAGAGGTGTAAGATATCAAGATATTGAGTTCATTAACTTTTGCCTTTGCTTTTGACTTTAGACACATAAATACCGAATACAACGGTCTGTTGAGTCTATGGCCCTCAACATTACAAAGTATTTGTTCAATGTTCTTATAGTCTAATAGTATCTTCTACAGTTCATTAAATCCCAAGTTCCCAATCCTGACACTTCCTTGATGAAAGATACAGCTTCACTTTTTCTTCAATGCCTAGCATAATGGTTTCCAGACAATAGCCATTATTGAAATTGTTCTCTATGAAACATTTATGTAATGACACTCAAATGTTTGCCTTAGTCCTGGCTGAAGGAAGAAAACACTCACAAACTCCTGGCGATAAGAGCGATATACAGCATTTAGTTTACTCCATGTGATATATTCTATTGTCATTTTTTTATGTATGTATAAATAAATCTCAATTTAATTCCATAGAAATAGAAAACATGCCAACAAAAAAGAACATCAGACAACAGTGACAGGAAAAACTGGGCCAACCAACAATTAGAAGTTGCAAATAGGACTTTGGTTTTTTTTTCTTCAATCTGCCATTGCTAAAGCGTATGGGCCAGTGCTCAAGTGCTACATTTGGGGGCTTGACGACTCTGAAGTGCTGACAATGAATGACAGAAGCTGCCATTGTCACTGGTATGCTGGCAACAAACATTAAGTTGATCCTAGGGGGGAGGGGGAGAGAAATTAATTCACAAGCACGTGATGATAGATGGTCATACATTAGATGCCATTATCTGCCAAGGAGTTTCAATAGCGAAGTGGATATATTTAATGAAGACCATAGAGGCTTTTAGACTTAGTAGTAGTTAGCAACATCAAATGGTAATAAATTATTGTAATTGCTGAAATAGACTAGACTTTAATAAAATGGGGTTTAGACTAAAGTTAAAGCAGTGGATAATTTGAAAGCTTTCAGGATCAGCTAAATAACTTGCGGTTATTCTAGGCTATAAGCTGAACTGGGATTTCAACAGGAAATTTAGAGTAAACAAGTCACAAGTTAAAGTCAAACGGGCAGAACTTTGGTAAACAACCTCCTCGGATATATATACGACTCCTGGCCACATTTCTACAAAATTCGATGAAAAATGCACCATTTATGAAGACATTGCTGCCATTTCGAAATATGGTCCGTACTTGATGAGACTCGGCACGGAAGACGAGGGGCCTAACACAACTTACAGTTGCTGATGGAATATTCCTTCGTTGCCCGTTCATAGGCCTAATTTTCGTATGTGCGTTCGGTTAGATAAACTTGACCATTTGAGGAGTTTACGAATTGCTTAATTGGGATTTTTATCCCCACCACCATAGGAAAGGCAGAATATTCATTCAATCATTCCCTTCGCTACACTTTGAAATATCCACGGACGATGTCCGTGTGTTTGTCCATTCGTCTGTTGTAATCACTCTACAGCCTTCTAAAGTTGAGATGTTTTGCTGCACGCAGTTCTTGAACGGACCAATTTGGACCATAGTTAGATATGGGTGCCATATCGACCGATCTGCCGATTAAGGGTCTGAAACCAATAAAAGCTGTATTTATTAACCGATTTTGCTGAAATTTTAAACAGTGGGTAGTTTTAGGTCTCCCTACATTCGTCCCAAATATGGTTCGGATTGGATTATATTTATATAAAGCTGTCATACAGACCGATCTCCCGATAAATGGTCTGAAAACCATAAAATCTGATTTATTACCCGATTTCGCTGAAATTTGAATTGGTGAGTTGGCTTAAGCCTCCCGACATTTGACACAAATTTGGTTCGGATCGGACTATATTTAAATATAGCTGCCATATAGACCGATCTGCCGATAAAGGGTCTGAAAACCATAAAATTTGATTTATTACCCGATTTCGCTGAAATTTTAATTAGTAAATTGGCTTAAGCCTCCCGACATTCGACCCATATATGGTTCAGATCGGAGTATGTTTAGATATAGCAGCGATATAGACCGATCTGTCGATAAAGAGTCTGAAACCCATAAAAGCTGATTTATTACCTGATTTCTCTGAAATTTAAACCAGGGAGTAAAGCAATTCTCGACATTCGACCAAATATGATTGAGAACGGACTAAGTTAAGATATAGCTGCGATATAGACCGATCTGCCGGTCAAGGGCCTAGGCCCATAAAATCTACATTTATTATCAGATTTCGCTGAAATTTGAGTTAGTGAGTTGGCTTAAACCTCCCGATATCTAACTCAAATTTGGGTAAAATCTTTCCATAAAAGCTTTATTAGTAACTGACTGACTTACTGATCATCGGCTCAAGCTAGAATCATGAAATGTTGCACTAATATTGGTCTTGAGCCATAGGTACGGGATAAAACTGGATTTGGTGAAAAGTACCAAAAAGTACTAAATAGTACATATTTGCCCAGCACGAACGGAATGGCCTAGAATTTTGTTCTTGCGCTCAAATTAAAGAATGTCTCGAAAAAATAAGGTTTGGTAAAAAATTTTGAAAAATCGTACTGGGAGAAATAGTACTTTTACTACCGCAATTGGTACTATTTGGTACTTTCTTTGTAAATTGAACTAGAACACTGATTTTTGGAATGATAAAGGATCTCCTTTTTACATAACTTCTATACATAGCATAGTACCTCACAAATGTCGCCAACAGCAAATAGGGGATAACCATCACTTCAAATTATTCCAATGTTGTCGCCGGGATTTGAATTCATGCGTTTAGCATAATTGGCGGACTTGCTTACCTCTGCGCTTCAACGACACGAATTCAATATCCACATTCGGGGCGAAATGTCCCCATCTTAAAAGTCTACCAAAATAGGACTTATATAACGACCATTGGAATATAGGGCTCAAATAAAATATAGAAGAGCGTTAAGAGGCTCTTTTTCTTCTGGGTTTTACAAACGGCACAACCCCTTCTATTGGTTGCCCAAAAAGTAATTGCGGATTTTTCATATAGTCGGCGTTGACAAATTTTTTCACAGCTTGTGACTCTGTAATTGCATTTTTTCTTCTGTCAGTTATCAGCTGTTACTTTTAGCTTGCTTTAGAAAACAAGTGTAAAAAAAGTATATTTGATTAAAGTTCATTCTAAGTTTATTAAAAATGCATTTACTTTCTTTTAAAAAATCCGCAATTACTTTTTGGGCAACTCAACATATTCCTTTAGTAGTTTCTAAACTATATTTCAATACATTACAAAAGGGATAATGAAGTTTGCTTACCCTTAAACCTTATGTGCAGTTAATTCAAGAGAACGGAAGCGAGCCACACTGTTTCCTTTTTCCTTATTCAGCTCTTATTTCAGTGGTAATTTTAAACGAAAACTGTAAAAATCAATTTTTTACGCTTTAAGCTCTGACTCTTAAAAAATGCCATCGAAAAAAAGCCAAAATTTGCCATATGACAGCCTATATCTTCCACATAAGACAAAACAGACTTGCGAGACATACAATACTAAACAAAGAAAGGAATCTCATTTCTTGAGCATGTCCTCTCTGCCAAAAAATACACAAAGCAGAAGACAAGGATAACCAACAAAAGAAATAAATTTAAAATTTCTTACGCTTGACAGAAGATTTTATTTCTTCTGAGACACCCATTATCCCACACTAAAGCCAAGGGCGCGAATAACTTCCGGTTCGAAGGCTTGGTGATAATACCAAATAAATGTGCTTACGATATGATTCATGTGCTTTGTAGGAGGACAGGACTTTTTAAAGGTTATTTTCCAAACTGCTGGTGGCCTTTCTGCGTGCCGTTCGGCCTACATACGAACGTGTTTGTTGTGATAAAATGGATTTCCTGCTCTTATTGATGAGGGTAATTAATCGCATATGGATGGGGGGGTTTTGTTTTTTGATCCTACGGAAATTTTGGCATGATGTTTGAATTTAAATTTCCTTCATCCTTTGTTTTCAACTGCATTTGCCACTTGGAAATTACATTTGAATTGGTTTTTTTGTATGCTTTATTTTGGCACAAGCATAGGAAAATGGTAAAGATGCGTTTTTTTGTCGGGATTTTGAAATGATTTACGGTTTTTGTTTTTAATACCATTATTTGTGTCATTCGAGGACAGAATGTTGTGACGCACAAGGACTATTAAAAATCCCTTGTTATAAAAAATCATACCATTTGCCAAAGTGTTTGTTATTAAACATAAAAGTATTGCATGTAAGCAAAATTTTTTTGTACAAAGATAAAAATTTTTTGTTCAAAGCTAAAATTTTAAATAAATTTTCCCCAGGATATACAGATTGCCTACAGTGGCCTGGGTGTTTTGCTGGTCAGGAAATTGAACTTCAAATGCAACATTGTGGAAAGGCCAAGAAAGGCAACTCTGGCCCTGTACACCTGCAAGCGAGCCGGCCATTGGGAAAAATTGGGGGCTTAGACCGCGCGTCATGCATTGGGTATATACTGAAGTTGTCAGACCTATAATGCTATATGGTGTTGTGTTCTGGTGGACGGCGCTTCAAAAGTTCACCTGCTGTTCAATAGTCAATCGGATTCAAAGGATGACTTGTTTGTGTCGCACAGCCGCACTGAGGTCGACAAAATCTCGTGCCTAAATTGAATGCTACATGTAATGCCTCTGGACATTGTGGCTAGACAAATTGCTGCGACCACTGCCGTGATGCTAAGGGGCTATCGAAAGTGGTCTAGGTACTAAGCCATGTCAAACTTCTCTCCAAAGAGGTGTCGAATTGCGCCGTTCGGACTCGGCTATAAAAAAGAGGCCCCTTAACATTGAGCTTAAACTTGAATCGGACTGCACTCATTGATACGTGAGAAGTTTGCCCCTGTTCCTTAATGGAATGTTCATGGGCAAAATTTGCAATTTTACAGTGGCACCTATCTCCTTGGGAGGTGAGAATATTTCATTTACAGAAAGCGCAAGATTCCTGGGTGTTTTGCTGGACAGGAAATTGAACTTCAAATGCAACATTTTGGAGAGGCCAAGAAAGGCAAGAGAGTCAATGGCAGAAGTTGGTGTTAGACCGCGCGTCATTCACTGGGTATATGCTGCAGTTGTCGGACCTATAATGCTATATGGTGTTGTGGTCTGGTGGACGGCGCTTCAAAAGTCCACCTATTGTTCAATAGTCAATCGGATCGAAAGGATGGCTTGTTTGTGCCGCACAGCCGCACTGAGGACGACACCATCTCATGCACTAAATTTAATGCTACTTCTAATGCCTCTGGACATTGTGGCTAGACAAATTTCTGCGACCACCGTCGTGAGGCTAAGGGAGCTTTCTCTTTGGTCATGTGGATTCTAAGGACACTGTGTTATCCTTGATACAATATCCGATGTTCCAGGCAGTGTGGATTAGCTGAGTCACTTTTTGATAAAAGTATTGTACCACTATTCCTGACAGAACCGATTGGAATTACGATATTCCTGGTAACAGAAGTTACTTAGACTTCTATAGGCATGGTTCCAAACTAGACGGCCAGGTGGGCCTTGGGGTGTACTCTAAAGATCTAGAAATGATCATATCGGAAAGGTTACCCGACCACTGCAGTGTGTATCAAGCGGAGATTCTTGCAATAAAGGAAGTGATGGTATGGCTAAGATATAATGTCATAACGAACATCGGTAGAAATATCTTCTCAGACAGCCAGGCTGTCATTAAATCCCTGGAGAACTTTTGTCTGAACACAAAAACCGCCTTCGACTGTTGCAGATCTCTTAACGAAATGGCTGAACATTTCAAAATTCACCTGTTCTGGGTGCCGGACCTCATAAATATTCCAGGGAATTGTAAAGCGGACGAGCTTGCAAGACTAGGAACCACCTTACACATTCCAGGGAAACTGGAATCTGTGGGTATGCCTCTAGCGACATGTAATCTTAGATTTCAGGATCAGGCCCGAAGGACAGCGAATGATAGATGGTCACAAAGAGGGCGCTGTGAGCAATCCAAAACTATGTGGCCTAAACTAGACTTGAAGAAGTCTACCGCTTTGTTGTCACCGACTAGAATAGACGTCTCAGTCGTTGTGTCTGGCATGACAGGTCACTGTCTAATCGGAAAACATGCTAATAGACTGAAGGTTGCCAATAACGACTTTTGCAGAAGCTGTAAGGACATCGAAGAAGAAGAGACTATAGAACACCTTTTGTGTGTGTGTCCCGCACTGGCAGTGAGAAGGAGTTTCACTTTAGGTTCCCATTTCTTTGAGAACCTGTCTGATTTAGCGAATCTGAACATTCGCAAATTGTTGGAATTTTTAAAGCGATATGGATGATTCAACGGTAGGAACTAGAAGGCATATTGCTTCTTCTGTTTCTGTGGTATCACAATGGACGTAAGCGTCTAAGTAAGTCTAATGGCAGACTGCCACTTAAACCTTACCTTCCCCAAAGAAAAAATTCTTTTATGAAATTCATTCTAAAGAAAAAATTTCAGTGGCAATTCCGCTGAAGACAATGTTGCAATGAAATCTAAATTTCTTTGAATTATGCCTTAAAGATAAAATTTCAATGGATTTTATTTCAGACTCTATTATTTGGGGTCAACATAAAAATCCTGGAATATTTGTTGTGGTGTCAATAGTTTGTCCTAACTAAACTTAGTGTTGCTCTAAGTTGTTTATTTCATTTGGTTGTTTATATTTCGAAGATTTTCCGCCATGTATGAGATTATGTGACTAAAATGTTTAATAAATAAACAATGATGGAAAAAACCATGGCTATAAATGTTCTGTTTATCAATTAAGGTAAACATATAAAATTTCTAGGGGTCATTTTAGCTGCTTATATTGTTTAGCTTTAGGAGTGAGGCATCTAGAATACCATATTAAAATAAACATTGGTTGATTATAGTGCCAATTTTTGTGTTCGAATTATTTTCCCGCAAATTTTTGTGGATGTGTTATGTATCATAGACATTTATTAATAAATGTACCCTGCAGGAATTTGAACCAGTCCCAAACTGATGATTTTACCGGTTTTCAGTGACCAGTTCAAAATACCGGCGATTTTTATATGGACATGTCATACCTAGGGACCAATAATTTTGAACCGGTAGTTTCATCGGTTAAAAACACTGGTAATTTCACTGTTTTAAAATATCGGCAATTTCACCGGTTTGAAAAAAACCGGTAATTTCCCCCGTTAAGACAAACACATCACTTCACCTATTTGGACAATTTTTTTTTAGTAATTGTTAATTAAGTTCATTTATTTTTATGCCCACCACCATAGGATGGAGGTATACTAATCTAGTCATTCCGTTTGTAACACCTTCGAAATATTCGATCGTCTGATTCGATCTAGCCATGTCCGTCTGTCGAAATCACGATAGAGGACGAACGCGTAGAGCTACCCGCTTGAAATTTTGCACAGATACTAAACAATGATGTAGGTCGTTGGGGATGGCAAATAGGCCATATCGGTTAAGATTTGGATTAATTCTTAATTAAAGCCGATTTCCCGATTTGACCTCATGAGACCCTGGAAGCCGCAAACTTAGTCCGATTTGATTGAAATTTTGAAAAAGGAAGATGCCTTCTAGGACCTACCGTTGAACCATCCAGATCACTTTAAAAAGCCCAATAACTTGCGAATGTTCACATCCGCTAAATCAGACGGGTTCTCAAAGAAGTGAGAACCTAAAGTGGAACTTCTTCTGACTGCTAGTGCGGGACACACACACAAAAGGTGATATGTGAGAAGTTTGCCTCTGCTCCTTAGTGGAACGCTCATGGGCAAAATTTTAAATTTACAATGTCCGCATACATTAGGAGTAGAATTAAATTCAGTGCATCAGATGGTATCGTCCTCAGTGCGGCTGTGATTCACAAACGAGCCATCCTTTAGATCCGTTTAAGTATTGAGCAGTAGGTGGACTTTCGAAGCGCCGCCGACCAGACCACAACACCATATAGCATTATATTGGGTTGCCCAAAAAGTAATTGCGGATTTTTCATATAGTCGGCGTTGACAAATTTTTTCACAGCTTGTGACTCTGTAATTGCATTATTTCTTCTGTCAGTTGTCAGCTGTTACTTTTAGCTTGCTTTAGGAAAAAAGGGTAAAAAAAGTATATTTGATTAAAGTTCATTCTAAGTTTTATGAGAAATGTATTGACTTTCTTTTAAAAAATCCGCAATTACTTTTTGGGCAACCCAATAGTTCTTACAACTGCAGTATATACCCAATGCATGACACGTGGTCTAAACCGCCAACTTTTGACAATGGCTCTCTTGCAGGTTTATTGGGCTAGAGTTGCATTTGTTGCCATTTTCCAAAAGGTTCGATTTGAAGTACAATTTCCTGTCCAGCAAAACACCCAGGTATTTTGAGAACATTCTCTCCTCCCAAGGAGACAGGTTCTACTGTAGGCAATTTGTAGCTCCTGCTGAAATCCTAAGCCGTTACTTCGTGTTTTGTTATGACTTCCAACAACTTTGCTTAACCACGGTCCAAATCGGTCTATAACCCGATATATAGCTCCCATACAAACCGATTTCCCGATTCGTTTTCTTGAGTCCTTACAAGGCGCAATTTTTCTTCGATTTGGCTGAAATTTTGCACATAGTGTTCTCAACCGAAGAAATTTAGGTACATATTAAGGTACAAAATATTTAAGGTATGTTTATTTTCGTTAGCAAAATTAAATTGTTTAACATTGATGAAAAATCAAAATCCAAATATTGGGTTGCCCAAAAAGTAATTGCGGATTTTTCATATAGTCGGCGTTGACAAATTTTTTCACAGCTTGTGACTCTGTAATTGCATTCTTTGTTCTGTCAGTTATCAGCTGTTACTTTTAGCTTGCTTTAGAAAAAAGTGTAAAAAAAGTATATTTGATTAAAGTTCATTCTAAGTTTTATTAAAAATGCCTTTACTTTCTTTTAAAAAATCCGCAATTACTTTTTGGGCAACCCAATACATTTACGAAAAAAAACCCATGTTACTAAAAGTATCATAAATTATAAAGCAAAATTTATGATGGTGATTCATACTCATGATCAGATTCATCTTCAATATGCTCTGGTTGACGCGATTAAAAAACGATTAAAAAAAATTGATCCATGAGCGGCACCTGTTTCTAAAAATGTTTAATGAGGCACTAAAAACACAAATCTCATTTCTGCTTTTCCAATATTTGCTATAAGAAGAAGTCAAGATTTTGGCCTTAAAGCTAATAAAGCAGCAATTATGGCAAATTAAATAAACAATTTTGCCGCGTGAGTTAAACCTGGGCTAAAGTTAGTTATTTGTGTATTTGTTTTCTATTTTCTGCTGCTACATCATACTTATAATCCAATTGTGTTGGTTTTCGGCTAGAGAAGTGTTCTCGTGACTTCACTTTGTGATTGCAGCGTTTCTCTGAATTTTTATCCTATATTATATGGGCAATACGCTACCGCTAAGACCCTAGATTAAATTGTTAGTTGGCCTTTTGCGGTGGTATGTTCCTTCTTGTGGAACATTGCTCTTTGCTCGCATGCATGGTCATTTCATCTGGCATAGCTATATTTACAAGATTTTACTTTAGATCAAGGTAAAAAGCATTCCCATATGTATCTGCACAATGAACTTTGGCGTTTGTCTCACCTCATAAATTGTTTATTTTGTTATAAATTTCACATGGGATTAAGTTGCTTCAATGTGCTCCAAATAACAACATTTCTACAACAACACATTCGCCTTGTTTTCCCTGTTATATAAAAGTTCTTATATATGTTATGTAAGCGTGTGCTTGTATGTTCATAAGTTAGCTGCTGTACATTTCCTGCTGTATAAGGATTTCTATTCACTGTGATTTGTCCTATGTTAGAGTGGGAGTCAGCTTCTTGTGCTTTTTCAAGTTTGTATCTCCTACACCCAATGAGAAGGTAGACTAAATTCGTTATTTCGTTTATAACAACAAGCATGGCTTGGATGCCTTATTTAGATTCAAATTCGTACTAAGCTCCCGAAAACCTTTCATATCGCATATGGTCTTAATCGAGGAACAAGCCCATTAGGGCATATTTTTGGCTGTGGATGACCCACCAAAAAACTAGGTCCCACATTTTATCATCACCACTTCTTTCTTTATCCCAAATAACTTTTAACCAAATCCTTATTGTCATGGTCAGGAAAGTTTCTTTGGGGAAAAGCCTTCACCTAACACTACGGCTCAACATTTAACTTTACTTTCACGTGTCATTGCATTTCCTATGTCACTGTCAGGCTTTCGCAGCTAACAGACATCGGTAGTTCGGTGGGGAAACCGTACCAGACATGAACAACCAATTAGGGATTTTGTAAGTTGCACGGAATTCCTGACTTAGATTTTCTTTTTCGAGATTATTTTTTAGTATTTGCAAAATGCAAAATTTGCCCATGAACATTCCACTACGGAACAGGGGCAAACTTCTCACATATGATTGATTGCAGTTCTATTCAAGTTTAAACTCCACTTTACAATTCCCTGGAATATCGGTATGGCCCTGCACCCAGAACAGGTAAATGTTGAACTGTTCAGCAATCTCGTTGAGAAATCTGCGATTTTTTGGGTTCAGAAATACGTTTTCCAGGGATTTAATGGCTGCCTGTCTGTCTGTCCAATGTGTATCAACGAGTAGTTCTAGTGTGTCCTCACTAGACATTGTCCATACATTGTCTGACTTCGCTGTTCCACAATGTTGCATGCTCATTCGTCACCCACTAACTTAACTCGGAGTTTATTGACGGCAGACCTCTTGCTTTTACCGCCTAGTGTTTCCTCACTAGACATTGTCCATACATTGTCTGACTTCACTGTTTCACAATGTTGCATGCGTATTCCTTAACTCGGAGTTTATTGACGGCAGACCTCTGGCTTTCGCCGCCAAAGCGTTTGCCCTTTCATTCCCCCTTAATACGTTATGGCCCGGTAGCCAAACGATGTGCATTTTGCCATCCTCAGAGAAGGCGTTCAAATCCTTCTTACACTGCAAGACTGTTCGTGACCTTACCCTCCGGGTTGTTATTGCCCTCATGGCAATTTTACTGTCGGTAAAGATGTTCGCACTTGTCGTCCTCGCGTTAGCACCACACCACTTCACGTATTCCGTGATTGCCCGGTTCTCGGCCTGCAGTACCATATTATGGTCAGGCAGTCTAAAACAGATTTCAGTCCCTGGATTCTCAATGTAGAGCCCCAGGCCTACTTTGCCCTCTAGCCTTGATCCATCCATGTAACATGATCTTCCAGATGGCAATACTAGGGTTCCGTCAATCCAAGACTGTGCCGATGGCAACAATGCCTCGCACTCGACTTCAAGGTTCATCTCAGGTATCCGATCGGAAATCTCTTCACTTCCTTCCAGGTTTTCTATCGTCGCCTCGATTATACCGCGATGGTATGGGCTGCTCCCATCCTCAATCCATTCTCCCATCGCCATTAGTCTCATAGCCGCAGTGGCTGCCTCACCCTTAATCTGTATGTCAATGAACGGGTATCTAGAAAAGTCTCCAGTGCCGTAGTTGCCGTGGTCCTCATCGCTCCGCCTATGCCAAGACAACATGTTCTCTGAACCTGTTGTATGGTCCTTATATTGCACTTTTGCTCCATAGCTGTCTTGAGCCCTTAGAAGCCGCATTTTTTGTCAAAATTTTGCACAATAACTTCTCCTATGAACTCCAACACACGTGCCAAGTATGATTCGCGTCGGAGTGTATTGGGCTGCCCAAAAAGTAATTGCGGATTTTTTAAAAGAAAGTAAATGCATTTTTAATAAAACTTAGAATGAACTTTAATCAAATATACTTTTTTTCTAAAGCAAGCTAAAAGTAACAGCTGATAACTGACAGAAGAAAGAATGCAATTACAGAGTCACAAGCTGTGAAAAATTTTGTCAACGCCGACTATATGAAAAATCCGCAATTACTTTTTGGGCAACCCAATAACATGATATAGCTAAACTGATCTCCAGATAGTACTTCTTTAGCACTTAGAGTGAGCAATTATTATCTGATTTTTGCAATGTGGTCCCCCTTTCAAATCCAACAAATATGCCAAGTATGGTCTCAATTGGTCTATTACTTGATATACCTTCCATGTAAACCCAACCCTCAATTGTACTTCTTGAGACTCTAAGAGGCACTATTCTTTACCAATGTGGCTCACATTTTTAATAATGACATCTGTTATGCCTTCGAAAAACTCCCCAGAATGGTTTGAAGCGGTTCCGAAACCTGGCATTTTGCATAATCATTTCTCCTGTGACCTTCAATTTCCATACGAAATATGGTCCAAATCGGTCCATAACTTGATATAGATTCCATATAAACCGGTCCCAATAGGCGCAATTATTATCTGATTTTGGCTGAAATTTTGCACCCCAACTTCTGCTATGACCAAAAATCATAATACTTGCCAAGTATTGTCTGAATCTGTCCATAACGTCCTATAATTCCCATATAAACGAATCTCTCAATTTGACTTTTTGAGCCCCTTGGAGGCGGAATTTTTATCCAATTTGGCTGTATGTTCGCAAGTTGTTTTCTGCTAAGACTGCCAACATCAAACCAAGTAAAGACTGAATATGTTCATAACTTGAGAATCCTTGCAATGAACTTGTCAAATACGAATCATGGTTAGGGGCTACACGATTCGGTCAGATTTTGTTATACTTAAGAAAAAGAACCTCTTAAAGACCTTTTCAAATTCGACTTTGACCAACTTTTTTTGCAACTTACTTGGTTTTTACTTTACAACTAAAAATGCACTCATCACTTCTGCAGTGTGTTATACAATATTTCCCTGGCGTATAGTAAATTTGGCATAACCCGAAGACAGGAGGGGTTCCATTTGCTGTGAATGCAGTAATTTGAACATTCTTAAAGTTTTGGTTAGCTGTTTAGCATTCTGACTGAGGCAGATGTTGTAAAAACATACATGACTTGGTCTTCCATACTCTTGAACTTCAACTGCTGTTTTGACTTCTTCAGCACTTAGAGGGTACAATTTGTAGAAGAATTGCATGATTTTTCGTGTTTAATTATCAAGGTTATAGCAAAATTCAATATCTGTGAGATATTGGACTATTTTGTAACATTTTCCTATGTCTACTGATTATTATTTGTGATGATCACAACTAATGATTCGTCATGCATTGCTTTCTTTCCATAATTTTTAATCATGACTTTATTCGTTTTTAATGAATGAATCCGTAATGAGTTTCTCTTAAAATGTGAGTTTATTTTCCTTTGCCATTAAATTTAGATCACGTTTCTCAAAATTTGTGAATGAAAAAAAGTCTGTTTTGTCCTCACTAACATTTTTAAATCAATTTTCTCTTGCAATCCAAGGTGATGTATTATTATGGTGTTCCATTTGCATATCTAAAGTGTTGTCTAATTTTCGAAAGCATAGACATTTCTAATGTTAAACACGTTTCTGTGCTATCCTTTGTCATTTGAATTCATATGGCAAACAACAAACCCAGCATTGTTTTAGAGACCTTTAGATTTCAATATGCTGGGAGGGTAGCTGAAGAGGATGGGTGGCTAGGAAACCGAGAAGAATGTATTTAACATTTCTATTGAATTGCAAACACTTTGCTTGCGTAGTTGATTTTGCAAATTTACAAAATATCTCATTTGTTGTGACAACAAAAGCAACGTTTGGCTTCATCTTTCCCATACCCTTTAGTTCGACTTTGTTTGCCCAGCTTAAAAAAATGTTGCCATAAATTTAAGCATACTACAAGCAAATGCAAGCAAATATGCTTCTATGTTAGGTACATCTTTTATACGCATGTTTACAACATATGTTACCAAATTCTGCTTAAACAAAGAATAACTCACTTCAACAAGATTTCCCTTTGTCATAAAGTAGACAAACTTTACTGACTGGCTGGCATTGTATGGGAATGCAAAACACTTTGCTTTCATGTAAATCAATGCATGTTTTTGAAATTCAAGTTCTTAATCAACATGTGTGTGAAATGCTTTGGTGTATAAATAATGCTCTTAAATATTTGGTAGACAAAGGACCAAATATTGTAGGTGGCTTGTATGAAAATGTTTGCAAGGGTTTGTTAAAGTCTGTTGAATGAAAATTCTTCATTCATTTCTACTCTCTCATTGGAATGAAACAAACACGAAGTTTGTTGGCAACACAATAGGGCGAGCTGCATACCCACATACTTAGCATGTGGGTTTTTTGAGAGGGTATGCGTTTTTCCAGATAAACGCTACAAACAAGTTGATACATTCACTGTGCTAATGTGTTACTCTTGGTGTTAAATAGCTCAGCTGGCAATCTATCGATTCCTGCTGCCTTACTATATTTTAGTAAGGCTACTGATTATGCCAAACAATTAAAAGCGGGTTCAGTTTGACCGGAATCGTATATATCTCCCACCATAGAAGGGTTTTGTCAAGTTCTTCAGTTCCTTTTCAAGAGATATATTCCATATACGAGGGTTGCCTTTTATATTTCGCGATTGGACAACCCTTGTATTGCAATTTGCCAACTGACAGCTCTATCGTAAAGCTTGACATTTTTGATGTAATATGTGCTCAGAATGTTTTGACATACGAGCGGTATTTGTGTTGTTTACAGTAACTTAAAAGATTCTTCTGACCCAAAAAAATATGTAACTAAATCGTGAACATTTTCGTGCGATTAGTTTTTACAACTTTCGACGTGGATTAGCTCAACAACATGGCATCGATGGACTTAATTCAATTTTTGGTTATTAAGCTCCATCAAGGACCTGTGTTTATCGAATGGTATGGTGAATTCAACCCAGGTCGTAGTTCACTCTAAGACGAATTTCGTGAATCAGTTGTTATTCCAAAAACCATTAGTGCTGTGGGCCAACTGATATTGCAAGATCGTCATGTAACCTACCGTGAGATTGAGACAATCTTAAGCATTAGTGGGACCAGCATACTTTGCATGAACATTTGACCGTCAAAAAAATTTGTTCGCGTTGGATCCCACACAATTTGTCAATCGATCAAAAAAAGCCTCGTGTCGATTGGTCGAAAGAAATGTTCCAAAAATTGGAGGGGTCAACGTTTTTCTACTCCTGAAGAAGCGGTTGATGCGTTCAGAATGCATGTTTCGGAGATACCTCAATCCGAGTGGCAAAATTGCTTCGACAATTGGTTCAAACACATGCAAAAGTGTATAGATCGTGATGGGGAATATTTTGAAAAACAATAAAGCGATTTTCGATAATTTAAATTTTTTTTTGTGTTCTTTAATCCCGAAATTTAAAAGGCAACCCTCGTACATAAAATAGTTGCACGACTGACTGATCATCGCCCAGCCAAAACGGCTAAAGCTAGAATCATGACATTTTACACAAATGTTGGTCTTGGGTCATAGGCACGGCACGATTAGGCTGGAGTTGGTAAAGTGGTACATATTTGAAAATGGTACATATTCTTGGGCGCAAATTAAAGAACGTCTCGAAAAAAATAAGTTTCGTAAGAAAAAAAAAGGAAAATCGTACCTGAAGTGGGAGAAATAGTACGCTTAGTACCGCAGTTGGTACCATTTGGAACTTTCTTTGTAAATTGAACTAGAGGTCAGAATCGTGGCAACCCTAATTGGGTGACTATAAGAGTTTATGGAAATTCGGACATTTTGGTACTAAAAAAAAGTATCAAAAATGTACGAAATAGGTAAACATTGTACGGGACGGATGGATAGAGGTAGAATTTTGATATTGGACTTACAATACATCTGATGCAAAAGGATTAGGGTGAAAAGAAAAATTAAGAGAAATAGTACTGGTAACTGGAGAAAACGTACGTTTGGTACCGCAATTGGTACCATTTGGCACTTTCTTTACAGATGGAGCTAGAGGTACGAAATAGGTAAACTTTTGTAAGGGGCGGATGGATAGAGGTAGAATTTTGAAATTGGACTTAAAAGACATCCGATGCAAAAGAATGAGGGTGAAAAGGAAAATTTAATATTAATACTGATTACAGGAGAAAACATTCGTTTGGTACCGCAATTGGTACCATTTGGTACTTTCTTTACAGACGGAGCTAGAGGTCTGAAGTTTGGAATGCTGGTACAACTAGGGAAAATATGATGGGTGACTATGATCTTTTTACAATTCGTACATTTTGTAACCAATATTGGTACCATTTCGTACTTTCTGTGCAGATGGAGCTAGAGGTCTGAAATTTGGCATGTAGATACAACTTAGAAATATATTATGGGTGTCTTCATTATCTATTCACCTATCGCCCATTTTGGTACCATAATTGGTACCATTTGGGACTTTACAGATAGAGCTAGAGGTTGGAAATTTGGTATGCAGGTACATCTACCAAAAATATGAAGGGTGTCTAAAAAATCTTACACAACTCCAATATTTTGGTACCAATTTGGTAGAAATTTGGCATGTAGGTAAAGTAAGAAATATATAATGGGAGACTAAATGATTCATTCAAAATTCGTACATTTTGATACCAAACAGAGCAAAATAGTACGAAATAGCATATCATCGCCTACAGCGAACGAGGATTGCTAAAAGTAACAATTTGTAAAATATTATCGCAGTCTTGACAAAAATGCGACATGTGGAAGGAACTGTGGTGTAATTGGTACCTTGAAAGAATGTACTGGCCTACTAGAAGATATTTTTTTCGTAGATATTCAAACGTACAAAATGTTTTTTTTTTACGGAGTGAGCTAAAGCTCTCAAACTTGGGATACAGCTACAACTTGACAATAACTTTTGGGCGACTAGAAGATTCTTTTTCAAAATCGTACATTTAGGTACTAAAACATACAAAATGGTACTTTCTTTGCGAGTTGAGCTAAACAGTGGGTGGGATTAATTTATACCTTAACAATATATATTGGGCGACTTAACGACTTATTGTTATTTGGGTACAATTTGGTACTCTCTTAAAGAAGGGGACAGATTTCTGAAATTTTATACGCAATTATTACAAAATCATTCATTATATTATGAGTGACTACCTACATTTCAGGTCATAGCGAAAATCATTGTGCCACGATGAGTTGCCTCCGTTAGCTGGGGTAAGGCTCGCGTGTAAAGGGTTTGTCACAGAAATTTATGATTTCAGTGACAGTGGAAGAGAAGGAGGGTATAATAATTTTCAAGGTTAACGGTTTATTCAAGACTCTTCAAATTATACAGAAGTACTCAAAGCCTGGTACAACGAGGAGACCTGGCTTAGTACTCCGATAGTAGTTCGAGGTGTTGGCACGGGTATTCTGACGTAAAAGAGACCTGTGTAAGTACTCCGATCAACGCGGATCTGGTGAACCTCAGGGCGATATGCCACATGGAGACATTGCTAAGTACTTTTGCGTGTATCTGCTTATTCTCAGGAGGAAAACGGGCGGGTGGAGATCTGGCTAACTTCTCCCTTACAGATCTGGCGCACTTCGGGGAAGCAGTGCATATGGAGACCTGACTAAGTACTCCGCCTAAAGGGATTTGGTTCTACGATGGGGAACCGGGCTATAGTCTCGAGGGAGTTAGGGTGCTGGATGTCGAGTCAGGGTCTAATGGCATAGAAAGGTGGTAGAGGAAGCGTAACGTAGTGGACAATGGCGAAAACATAGATGACTGAAATGGCATAGTCATGGTTGTTCACAATTTACGAAGGTAGCCTGCGTCAACGTGTTCACGGAATTTACCAGTCTCGTAATAACCATATCGCGGAGTTAAGCGCACTATACACGAAATGGAGGACTCACGGCGATTCACGATTTACAAAGGTGTCCTGCGTAAGCTCATCGCGGGGTCAACGTGTTCCACGGGATCAACTGGTCACGAACTCTAGTGGCCTTTATGCACGAAATGACGGAATTACGGTAATTCATGAAGTTGGCCTACATAAGCACACCCCGAGGTAAATGTGGCTTACTGTATAGACTGGTCACGAACTCCGAAGGTGGCCCGCGTAAGCACACCGCGGAGTCAACGTGTTCACGGAATATACCAGTCTCGTAATAAGCATACTGCGGAGTTTAACGTTCTATAGACGAAATGGCGGAGTTACTGTGATTCTCGATTTACGAAGGAGGAGTTTGGCGTTCTATAGACGAAATGGCGGAGTCACTGTGATTCTCGATTTACGAAGGTGGCCTACGTAAGCACACTGCGGGGTCAACATGTTCCATGGGATCAACTGGTAGCGAACTCTAGTGGCCTGTGTAAACTCACCGCGTAGTTTAGCACTCTATATATGAAATGGCGGAATTACGGTTATTCATGAAGGTGGCCTACGTAAGCACACCGCGGGGTTAACAGTATGGAATGGTGATGAACTCTGGTGGCATGCGTAAGTATACCGCGGGATTTAACGCACTACACACGGAGATTCACGATTCATTGAGGTGGCCTCCGCAAGCACACCGCGGGATTTAACGCTGTTCACGGCATAGACTGGTCACAAACTCTGGTGACCTGCGTAAGCTCATCGCGGGATTTAACGCACTACACATGGTCACGTAGATTCACGAAGGTGGCCTGCGTAAGCACACCGCAGGGAAAACGTGGTTCACGGTATGGACCGGTCACGAATGTGAACATTCGCAAGTTGTTGGGCTGTATTGAAGCGATCTGGATGGTTCAACGGTGGAAGACATCTTGCTTCTTCTGTTCTTGTGGTATTACAAGGGAAAAAAAGTTCAATGTGAGTCTGTTGGCTGACTGTCACTTTAACCTAACCTAACTTAATAAAGAAGTAGAAGAGTTTATATAAGTTTTGGCCAAACTTAACACACTTTTACTACTTAAATGTAGCTCTTTATCTTTGACTCAAATCTCTAAAATAATATCAAAAATTATTTTCAGTGTAGTTACCCTATAGATTCTTATCTTTAGTTTGTGTAATATTCACTAGTCACTGAAGGAAACGAAATTTGCCAAGTTTACTTTGATTACTTCGGTGACAAACTCCCTCATTAATTTCTGCTCCATTTCCTTTGACGACAAAAAACACTAAAGGCAGGTAAATGGAAGGAAATGAAATACTTCGTAAACGTAATAGAATGGAAACTAATTTCTGTAATTGACTGCTAATTCAAAGAAAACAAGATTTTACTTGTTTTAGTTTACTTTTGTCAAATCTAATTAAAACTCAATTATGTGGCACATAATAAGAAATGGGGAAAGAGAGAGAGAGAGGTTGCAAGGTGACAAAGCGACAGTCAGACACATTTTTAGTCAGGTCTCAATGCCTTTCAATGGCAGACAGTGAGTGAATGCGATAAATAATCTGATTGTAATTAAGTTTAAGCAAAAAGGGAGCATCAGATGTCAATTAGCACTTGGGAAAATCAATTTTCAAATTTAGGAGTTGAGAAGGATAACATGAAGCTATTATTTAAATGACAAGACAGGAAATGATGTAAAGGAAAGAGATTGGCTAGCGGGTGAGTTTAGAGTGGCACACTAAACTTCTTGCCAAATTGCCACAGGTAAAACTCACTAGATCAACATATTCATAGTATGCTCCATAGTTTTTGCTTCAACACATATGTAGCCATACCTTAAATGTAATATTGAATTTAATTTCATTATTTCCTAGACATGTGTCGCATCGATTTTCTGTTTTTGGCAATAGTTAATAAATGTGTCTCCTTGAACTTAAGAGACACCCAACATTGACATTGTTGGGCTATATTTAATTAAAAACACAAGGCCATTTATCGTATGAAATACTAAGAATGTTATTTGTGTAATGAAAAATACTTGAGCTGATGCAATTGAGGTAGACAAGAGGAATGACCATGTCAAGCTTAGGCTAAGAACAATCTATTAATGGATTATCTTAAGACTAAGTGACGTGCAGACAAAGTACTCGAATAAGTGACAGCTTAGAAAATAAATATAAACTATAAATACAATATTTTGTAAGAGATGTTGTGCTGTTCAATAACCATGCCAGGTATGGTTCACACAAAAAAATGTATTCCCTTCACAATAGAATAACATCTAGAAATACTCGTCTGAGACCCCATCAAACAAAATACCAGTAGTGTTTTGTCAACTGGAATATAGGCAAAAACATCACACAAGAGTGAGTTGAAGCATTGTCCAACGTGTACAATAACTAAAGACCGGTGTTAGCAACAAAGAATTTATTAGCCAAAATTGGACAATAAAAGCGCCTTTTATGGGCCCAAAACCGTATATCGAGAGATCGGTCTATATGGCAGCTAAATCCAAATCTGGACCGATTTGGACCAAGTTGCAGAAAAGTTTCGAGGGGCTTTACCTAACTCACTGTCCCAAATTTCGGCGACATCGGGCAATAAAAGTACCTTTTATGGGCCCAAAACCTTAAATCGGGAGATTGGTCTATATGGCAGCTATATCCAAATGTGGACCGATCTGTGCCATATTGCAGAAGTACGCCGAGGGGCTTAACCTAACTCACTGTCCCAAATTTCGGTGAAATCGGACAATAAATGCGCCTTTTATGGCCCCAAAACCTTAAACCGAGAGATCGGTCTATATGGCAGTTATATCCAAATCTGGACCGATTTAGACCTAGTTGCAGAAAAATGTCGAGGGGCTTAACCTAACTCACTATCCCAAATTTCGGCGACATCGGACAATACATGGGCCTTTTATGGGCCCAAAACCTTAAATCGAGAGATCGGTCTATATGGAAGCTATACCGAAATTCTGAACCGATCTAGACCAAATTGAAGAAGGATGTCGAGGGGCTTTACCTAACTCACTGTCCCAAATTTCGGCGACATCGGACAATACATGGGCCTTTTATGGGCCCAAAACCTTAAATCGAGAGATCGGTCTATATGGCAGCTAAATCCAAATCTGGACCGATCTAGACCAAATTGAAGAAGAATGTCGAAGGACCTAATCGAAATATAATCGGACAATAAATGCGCCTTTTATGGCCCCAAAACCTTAAATCGAGAGATTGGTCTATATGGCAGCTATATCCAAATCTTAACCGATCTGGGTTGATCCAAATTGAAGAAGGATATCGAAGGGCCTAACAGAACTCACTGTGCCAAATTTCAGCAAAATCGGACAATAAATATGGTTTTTATGGGCCTAAGACCCTAAATCGTCGGATCGGTCTATATGGGGGCTATATCAAAATATAGTCTGATATAGCCCATTTTCGAACTTAACCTACTTATGAACAAAAAAATAATCTGTGCAAAATTTCAGATCAATATCGCTATTTTTGAAGACTCTAAGGTGATTTCAACAGACAGACGGACGGACATGGCTAGATCTTCTTAGATTTTTACGCTGATCAAGAATATATATACTTTATAGGGTCGAAAATGAATATTTTGATGTGTTGCAAACGGAACGACAAAATCAATGTACCTCCATACTTCCAATAACTGTGCAAAGTATGGTCCAAATCGGTCTATAATCTGATATAGCTCCCATATAAAACGACCTTCAACCTTGACTTCTTGACCGCTTACAAGTAGCAATTTTTGTCCGATTTGGCTGAAATCTTGCACATGATGTTCTGTTATGACTTCCAACAACTGTGCAAAGTACGGTCCATAGCGGTCTATAACCTGATATGGCTCCCAAATAAACCGATCTCCCGATTTTACTTCTTAAGCCCTTATAAGCAGAAATTTTTGTCCGATTTGGCTGAAATCTCGAACATGATGTTCTGTTATGACTTCCAACAACTGTGCAAAGTACCGTCCATATCGGTCTATAACCTGATATAGCTCGCATATAAACCGATCTCCCCATTTGACTTCTTGAGCTCTGGAAGCCGCTTTTTTCGTCCAATCTGGCTGAAACTTTTCATGCTGGTTATGCAGAGAATTCCAACAGCTGTCCCGAGTATGGTCAGAATCAGTCTATAACCTCATATAGCTCCCATATAAACCGATCTCCAGATTTGACTTCTTGAGCCCATACAAGCTGCAATTTTAGTCCGATTTGGCTGAAATTGAGCATGTAGTGTTTTATTATGACTTTCAACATCTGTGAAAAGTACGGTCCAAATCGGACTTTAGCCTGACATAGCTCCTTTATAAACCGATCTCCCGATTTGACTTCTTGAGTCCTTACAACCTGCAATTTTTGTCCGATTAGGCTGAAATTTTACATGCGATGTTCTGTTACGACTTCCAACAATTGTGCCAAATAAAAAATTTGTGGGTGTTGAGCCTGAGTGTCAGAGCCTAGAGAGTAACATAGTCGCCAGCGTTTTTCCCGATGTCCACTAGACGTTGGGGCCGCTGAGCCAATGAACACGCGACACGTCACTTAAAACCTCCACCCCGTGATCTAGAGAAGACCGACGCCTTGAATTCATTACGTCACCGAGATACACGTAGATAGCACATCGCCTTTGTCCTTCAGACATTAGATCCACTGAGCTCTCGAACCTATACGTTTTAATGTTTACGACCGCCACCCCGTACTCTAGAGCCGACCCTTAACTTAAAACCGCCACCCCGTGATCTAGAACAGACCGACGCCTTGAATTCATCACGTAGCCGAAATACACGTATATAGCACATCGCCTTTGCTCTTCAGACATAAGAGCCGCTGAACCCGCGAATTTATGACTACGACCGCCACCCCGTGATCTAGAGCCGACCCACGCTGGGAGTGAATCATGTCGCCTTTGTCCTTCAGACATAAGAGTCGCTAAGCCCGCGAACCCACACGGGTGTTATATGTCTACAACCGCTAACCCGTGATCTAGAGCCGACCCACGTCTTGAGTGCATCACGTCACCGAAATACACGTAGACAGCAATTCGCCTTTATCCTTCAGACATAATAGCCACTGAGCCCTCGAACCCATACGTGTTTATGTCTACGACCGCCACCTCGTGATCTAGAGCCGACACACACCGTGAGTGAATCACATCGCCTTTCTTCTTTAGACATAAGAGTGGCTGAGCCTGCGAACCCATACGAGTGTTATCTGTCCACGACCGCCACACCGTGATTTATAGCCGACCTACGCCTTGAGTGCATCACGTCACCGAAATACACGTAGACAGCACTTCGCCTTTGTCCTTCAGACATAAGAGCCACTGACCCCTCGAACCCATACCGAAATAAGAGTCGCTGAGCCCGCGAACCCACTCGCGTTTATGTCTACAACCGCCACCCCAATATTTTGATGAGATACAAACGGAATACCCCATACTATGGGGTATTAATGCTTATTTTTTGAGCACAGCTGTAGGAGAATCTTTGCTTTTTTAACATTTTTGTCCACAAACTTCAACTGCTATTCTTACTTAGAACCCTAATCTTAATCACTGTTTATCAGTAACTGGGTGTATTTTGTTATGATGGACAGATTAAGGCTTTTAAGATTTGGTCTCAGGCAAATGCAGCAACGTATATACACTGTCTAGTTAAGACTGATTCACCCAAACTGGGGAAATATGGGGAAAAAAGTCCAATAAGGTTTTTTTTTTATTTAGATTTTTTTTTCTCGCCCAAACATTTAGACGCTCCATGCAAATCTAAAATGTCATGCAAACGTCCACTTAAGTTTGAATTTAAATTATTTTATTTGCATTTCAAATGTTCTCTTGGCCACCGCAAAAAGGTCTGCAGCAATCTTCCTGGAATTCATTTTATTTAAGTGCCTGTTGTATCTTTCTTCTTTAAAAGTTGCTAAGAAGACTCCTTTAAAATTTGCTAATGCTACATTTCACATTTCTCAAACTCCAGCTCATACTCTTTTCCCTTTCCGAAAACACTAAAATGCCAAATAAACATTTTCGATGCTCAAGCATACAAGGATGAAATCTTTGGTTTGCCACAATGTAACATTTATGGGTATTTGAAAATAATAGCAATTCCCTTGACTCTTCTGCACCTACTTCCTTCTCTGGGGGAGGAGTTCGAGAGGTAAGCAGTTAATACGAAACATACTTTCTACAACAAGCACACTTAGTTGTTAAATTGAAAATGGTTGTCGAAAACATTTTCAAGGATATTTGAACAAACAGTAGCATCATGCACTCATGGAAGATTACTTCAAACTAAATCAAATACTCCATATTGGAATTGTGCTAATTATTGTTTGAATCTTTTGTACATGATTTGACATTGATTGCAATTGTATGCTGTAAATACACAATTTTCAATAGGATTGAAGAAGGAAAACTTAATTTGATGTATCTTTCAATTGAGTATTCAATTGGGCATTAGTAATAATGATTTAATAGGCATTTTGCCATAAAAAACAAGATATGAGAAAAGTTGTAGGGGTTTCTGAGTGATGTAAATACATTTTGGCTGTTTATGCGAGTAGTTATTCCAATTATACAAGCCTGTTCCGGTTTTGGGATTTGCAAAATGAAAAAAAATTTAAGGATTATATTTTTCCAGTCTTCTTTAATGGTTTGATATCAATTGCAGTTCTTCTTGCAAGTTGCAAATTTTGCCCATGAACATTCCACTAAGGAACGGGGGCAAACTTCTCATATATCAATGAGAAGTGCGACACCTCTTCGGAGAGAAGAGCGACACCTCTTCGAAGAGAAGAACGACACCTCTTCGGAGAGAAGTTCTACATGACATATTACCTCACAAAAGTTGCCAGCATTAGGAGAGGAAAGCCACCGCTGAAAATGTTTCTGATGGTCGCGCCAGGATTCGAACCCAGGCGTTCAGCATCATGGGCGGACATGCTAGCCTCTGCGCTACGGTGGCCTTCTTCAGTTCTTCTTATTATATACAAATTTGATCAGAACATATATTCCAACATAGACATGGAAAGGTTTGCAACATATAAAGCAAAAAAAAAATTTTTTTCGTTTTGCGTTTTCGAAAACCGGAACAGACCTAAAAAAATGAATTTGTATTTATTTGTATTGAACCATTCAATACCAAACGAGGTTTCAGACAAGGAGACAGCCTATCGTGTGAGCTCTTTATATCCTGCTGTAGAAGATTATACAAGATGCAGATGTAAATAGATATGACACATTAATCACAAGAGAACACATGCTACTCGCCTATGCTGATGACATCGACATCATAGGTCGTCGATCACCGGTAGTAGTAACTGTGCAGCCTTTGAAAGAATCGAAAGAGAGTCAGTGAAAATGGATCTGGCAGTAAAGGGAGATAAGACGAAAAGGATGGTTTCAACTCCCAAAACGCCTTGTACAACCGAGCAGATAAAGAAAATGGAGATAGTTGGGAACCACAACTTTGAGATAGTCAGCAACTTTATCTTCCTCGGCACAGCCGTAACCGAAACGAATGACACCAGTTTTGAGATAAAGCGAAGAATAATAATGGCCAACAGATGCTACTTTGGACTAATTAAGCTGTTTAGAAATAAGGTCACCTCTCGGCAAACGAAGATAACACTATACAGGACACTGATACTAGCCGTGTTGTTATATGGTTCTGAGGCATGGGTACTTGTGAAAGCAAATGAGGCAGTGTTTGGAGTATTTGGGAGAAAGATTCTTCGTAAAATACATGGACCAGTTTGCATTAATGGAGAATATAAGCGTCGTATGAATTACGAGCTGTATGACGACCATAGCTTAGTTACACGCATCAAAATACAACGGCTGCATAGGCTAGGTCATGTTGTCAGAATGGATGAAGAAGCTCCAGCAAAGAAATTTTTTGAAGGCGAAAACCAAAAGCCCGATGGAAAGATCAAGTGGTGGGAGACACCTCGATACTTGGTGTCGAGAGATTTTAGAATGAACGCAGAAGATCGAGGTGCGTCTAGTTGAACAAATGTTCTGTCATAGACACCTCGATACTTGGTGTCGAGAGATTTTAGAATGAGCGCAGAAGATCGAGGTGCGGCTAGTTGAAGAAATGTTCCGTCATAGCCAATTAAAGTAGGTAAAGTTTGTTTGTTGGAGGCCACCGTAGCGTAGAGGTTAGCATGTCCGCCTATGACGCTGAACGCCTGGGTTCGAATCCTAGTGAGACCATCAGAAAAAAATTTTTTTTTTCAGCGGTCGTTTTCCCCTCCTAAAGCTGGCAACATTTGTGAGGTACTATGCCATGTAAAACTCCTGTCCAAAGAGGTGTCGCACTGCGGCACGCCGGCTATAAAAAGGAAGCCCCTTATCATTGAGCTTAAACTTGAATCGTACTGCACTCATTGATATGTGAGATGTTTGCCCCTGTTCCTTAGTGGAATGTTCATGGGCAAAATTTGCATTTGCAAAGTTTGTTTGTTTGTTCCCTATAGACTCAAAAACAGCTGAACCGATTTGCTTGAAATTTTAACAGATTGTGTAGATTGGTCTGAAGGAAGCAATGGGCTATACAATTTTTAGGAGGTATTTTGATTGTAGGAGGTATTTTTAGGGCTGTCCTGATCGGTACACTTTTTATTTTGGGCGGTGCTGTTGATATAAGGGCGGTCCCTCCAACTTATATCAACAGCACCGCCCAAAATAAAAAGTGTTCAGGGCATTTAGGTACCCAATTTTTAATTATACCAATTTTTAATATCGAATTCGTATTCTACTCCCGAATACCTTTCTTTTAAGTCCCTTATTGTGCTGATCGGTACACTTTTTATTTTGGGCGGTGCTGTTGATATAAGGGGGAGGGACCGTCCTTATATCAACAGCACCGCCCAAAATAAAAAGTGTACCGATCAGGACAATATGGGACTTAAAAGAAAGGTATTCGGGAGTATAATACGAATTCGATATTAAAATTTGGGTTCAAGTACTTAAATGCCCGCCCGGAGCCCAAAACAGCTCTAAAAATACCTCCTACAATCAAAAGCGGACTCATCGGTACAATATGGGACTCAAAAGAAAGATATTCGGGAGTTGATTACTAATGCGATATTAAAAATTGAGTTCAAGTTCCTAGGTGCCCATCCCGAGTCCAAAACTGTCCCTAAAGTATGGCCCAAAGAGCTAAAGAAGTCAAATCGGGAGATCGGTTTATATGGGAGCTAAATTATGTTCTTGACCGATTTGGACCGTACTTGGCATAGTTGTTGGAAGTCATAACAGAACATTATGTGCAAGATTTCAGCCAAATCGGACAAAAATTGGAGCTCCAGGGGCTCAAGAAGTCGAATCGAATGGGAACTACAGCGGTCAAAAAAAGTATTCATCATTCAATGTTTTTTTTTTAATAAGTCTACAAAAGACAATTGGAATAAAAACATATTAAACTAATGATGCAGTAGTGCTTGTGTGATATATATGTACACAATTTCATTGTTTTTAAAGAAAAAAATAGTATTTATTGGAACAAAAAGGGCCATTTTACAGCTGAACATAAAAAATTAAACAAAAAAAGTATTCATCATTGCAAAAAAACAAAAAAATAAATAACATAATTTAAAAAAATTAATACTTTGTTATTCGACCACCGCGTCTTATAACTTCTTTTAAACGGTTTGACATCGATTGGACTAATTTAGCGGTTATATTTTGGTCTATATTAGTCCATTCCTCCATTATCACCTGTTGCGCGTTCTCAATTTGCGTTCGAGATGTTCCCAAAGATGTTCAATTGGGTTCAAGTCGGGACTTTGAGGAGGAGTTTTAATGACTTTGGGGCAGTTATACAGCATCCACATCTTGGTATTTAAAGCAGAATGTTTGGGGTCATTATCTTGATAATATTGAAAGTTATTACCAAGCCCAAGTTTTACAGCACTATCTTTTAAATTCCTCTTTAAAATGTCAATGTAATACTTATGATCCATTACTCCATTAATAATTTCAAGAGTTCCCGCTCCTGAAGCCGCCATACACCCCCAAACCATTAAACCACCTCCACCATGTTTTACAGTAGCAACTGTGTTTCGTTCTTCAAGCTCTGTATTTGGTTTTCTGTACACTATGACCTTTCCATCGCACCCAAAAAGATTAAACTTGCTCTCGTCTGCAAAAATGACTGTTTTCCAAAATGATTCGGGCTGTTTTACATACATTTTTGCGAAGTTTAGCCTTTTCACTCGGTTTATTTTATTTATAAAGGGCTTCTTACGTGCAGTTCTTCCTCTGTAACTATGCCTTTTGAGTGTATTTCGAATTGTTTGTGTAGTAACTTCCTTCCCTAAATATTCCATAGTGTTTTTACGAAGAATGGTCGCATTTGTCTTCGGAGTTTTCTGAACTTGCCGCACTAGCCAACGCACATCTCCAACTGAAAGTGCTTTTGGTCGACCAGATCTTGGTTTATTGTCAACAGTTTTCGTTTCTGTCCACTTTCTGATGATGGATTGTATAGTAGATCGTGGTCTATTTAATATTTCACTGATAGTTTTTTGAGTTAAACCATTCCTGTGGTGTTTTATTATCAAAACTTTTACCTCATCAGAAACCTCGTTTTGCTTACGACCCATTTTGACAAAAACTATATTTTCAATGAAATTAAATATTTGCTGTCAAGGGCAAAGCCTCCTTTACTAAATAAAACAGAAAAGGGGGATTCCCAAATAATATTTGAATTTGACTTTGATGATAGCACATCAATGATGAATACTTTTTTTGTTCTGTTTTTGGTGTTATTATATAAAATTGCATTTTTTGCGCTAATTAAATTTATTTTTTGAATTTATTTTAAAACATATTACGAAAAATAAACTATTGCATAAAACTGCATTATTTGTTTACTTTAAATTTTCTTCAATTACCCAAAATAAGTGAATTTATTATCAATTTTGCTAATGATGAATACTTTTTTTGACCGCTGTATATCAGGTTATAGACCGATTTAGACTCTACTTGGCATAGTTGTTGGAAGTCATAAGAGAACACTTCATGCAAAGTTTCAGCCAAATCAGACAAAAAACTGCGGCTTATAAGTGCTCAAGAAGCCAAATCAGGATATCGGTTTATATGGGAGCTATATCCAAATCTGAACCGATATGGTTTGCAATCCCCAATGACCTACATCAATAGGAAGTATCTATGCAAAATTTCTAGCGGCTAGCTTTATGCGTTCGACCGCTATCGTGATTTCGACAAACGGACGGAAGGACATGGCTAGATCGACTCAGAACGTCGAGACGATCCAGAATATATATACTTTAAGGGGTCTAAGGTGAATTTTTCGAGGTGTTACAAACCCAGACATTCTATGGTGGTGGGTATAAAAATGTGGGGTTACCCCACCCCAAAAACAGCCCCAAACAGGACATATTTACCCACAATGGCCAAATGCGACACAAATGAAAGGTATTTAGAAGTGGATCACGATTTTTATTTCCACTTTCGGGGCCAAATGTTTGGGGACCGCACCGCTGCCAAAACGGAGGCCACCGTAGAGCAGAGATTACCATGCCCGCCTATGAGGCTGAACGCCTGGGTTGTAGCTCTGGCGAGAACTTAAAAAAGCAATTAAAAGTGTGCTAAATACGGCCGAGCCGAATCGTATATACTCTCCACCATGGATCACATTTATCGAATTATTTTCCCGGTATCTCGTTTTAGGCAAACAAAGGATAAAAGAAAAGAAATGGTATACAATTGGATCTGTATCAAGTTATGGTCCATAATTGAATTGAATGTTGGAGATCATAGTAGAGCCAAATCGAATAAGAATCGAGCCCTTTACGGGCTCAAAAAGTAAAATAGGGAGATCAGTTTATTGGGGAGCTGTATCAGGCTATAGACCGATTCAGACCATCTTTGATTCGTATGTTGAAGGTCATGGGAAAGCCGTTGCACAAAATTTCAGCCAAATCGGATAATAATTGCGCCCTCTAGAGGCCCTCAAGAAGTCAAGATCGCAGATCGGTATATATGACAGCTATATAAATTGCAGCCAAATCGGAGAATAATTGCGCCCTCTAGAGTCCCTCAAGAAGTCAAGATCCCAGATCGGTACATATATCACAGCTATATCAACTTATTGACCGATTTGCATCGTATTTGGCACAGTTGTTGGAAGTCATAACAAAACACGTCATGCTAAATTTCAGCCAAATCGGATAAGAATAGCGCCCTCTACTGGCTAAAGAAGTCAAGATTCAAGATCGGTTTATATGGCAGCTATATCAGGTTATGGACCGATTTGACGATGAACGATTACTTAGAACAGTTATTGGAAATCGTTATGCAACATAGAAATTGCGCCCTCTAGAGGCTGAAGAAGTCAAAACCCCAGATCTGTTTATATGACAGCTATATCAGGTTATGGACCTATTTCAACCATTCTAAGTACAGTTGTTGGAAATCAGAACAAAACTCTTCGTACAAAATGTCCGCGTTACGCCCTCTAGTGACTCATGAAATCTATATCCAAGATCGGTTTTTATGGCAGCCATATCAATACATGGAACGATATGGCCCATTTATAATCCCTACCGACCTACACTAATAGGAAGTATTTGTGCAAAATTTCAAGCGCCTAGCTTTACTCCTTCGAAAGTTGGCGTGCTTTGGACAGGCAGACGGACGGACGGACGGACATGGCTGGATCGACTTTAAATGTCATGACGATCAAAAATATATATACACGATGGGGTCTTAGACGAATATTTCGAGGAGTTACAGACAGAATGACGAAATGAGTGTATCCCCATCCTATGGTGAAGGGTATACAAATTTTCAGCGGTGGTTTTCCCTTCATAATGCTGACGACATTTGTCAGGTACTGCGCCATACATAGAAGCCATGTGAAAACTTCTCTCCAAAGAGAAGTCGCACTGCGGCATGCCGTTCGGTCTGGGCTATAAATAGGAGGCGCGTAATCATTCAGCTTAAAAAACTTGAGTGGGATAGCACTCATTGATATGTGAGAAGTTTGCTTCTGTTCCTTAATGGCATGTTCATGGCCAAATTTGCTATTTTCTATTACCAAAACAACTCCAAATCGAAGCGGGCCCGATTGAGCTAGTCATCTATAAAGGTTATGGTCCTACAGATAGCCTTGGCGGTATTTTGAATTCATATGAAGGATATTTCATTGTAAGGATATGTTGTATACCAACTCTGAATTTTTCTCAAACAAAAAATTTTGGTAATGATTTGGCGCCAAATAAGCAAAGGAAACAAACATATTTTGTTTCTCTTGGACCCTACAACCAGTTTCTGCTTACTCTTTATATACAATCCCAAGTAAGGATGTATGGACAAAAGCATCCTACGTCATTATAATTTTTTTATTATTGTGATGTGTGTGTCAATGTCTTATAAATTGTAGTGCGATAAATGTTTTTAAATTTCCACCGTTAATCGCATTTTTATTATGCCATTTATTCCATAAAAGAAAATGTGAAAAGCAATATACCATGGAATAATAGCCCAACAACGCCCACCCGTTCAGCCATTTTCTGCCATTTTTTTTATAGAGTGTTGTAATGAAACTTAAATGAAAAATGTCAGTAGCAATGGGTAGTTGGTAACAACATAAATTTTATATGACAGCAAATAAATTTAGAGGGCCTTAATGAAAATAGGGCAGGAAAAACAAAAAGAAACTACAAATAACGCAAAAGAAATTTAAAACTTAAATATGATGATGATGATGATTTATTGAGAGAATGGCATGGATAGTTACGAATCCTGAAATTCAATATGGTGAGGATAACTTTCTAAGAAAAGGGACTAATAACATGTTGACGTTAGGACATGAGTTCCGGAAATTAAAACAAGGTTAAGGGGAGTTCAAAACAAAAAATCCCCATGACTTTTTTTATAACCTGCACCATAGGATATAAGGTATCCTAGTCTAGTCATTCAGTTTGTAATACACGTAGTCGATTTAGGCTTGCACATCCGTCTATCGAAAGCACGCAAACTTTCGATTGACTATAGCTAGGCTCTTGAAATTTTGCACAAATACTTCTTATTAGTGAAAGTTGGTTGCAATTGCAATTGCGCCAAATCAGTCCATGTTTTGATATAGCTGCCATATAAACCGATCTCCCGATTTGATTTCTTAACACTCTTGAGTCCGCAATTATTCTCCGATTTGGCTGAAATTTTACACAAGACGTATGGTTTTGACTTCCAACATATAAACCGATCTCCCGATTTGACTTCTTAACACTCTTGAGTCCGCAATTATTCTCCGATTTGGCTGAAATTATGCACAAGATGTATGGTTTTGACTTCCAACAACTATGTCGAGTAGGGTTCAATTGATGATGGAATGATGGAACTTACTGAGCCTCTAGAGGGCGCAATGGTTAAGACTTAAGACTTTTATTGGCTCAAGAAGTTAAATCTGAAGATAGGTTTATAGGGGAGTTATGCCTAGTGTATGAACTGATTCAGGTATTATTTGGTATAGATGTTAAAGGTCATAGAAAAAGTCATCGTGGAAAGTCAGATAAGAATTGCGCCCTCTAGAGGCTCAAAGATTTCAGGTTAAGTACGATTTTGACATTTCTTGATATGGATGGTATCGACCAAAATTTCAACCAAAACGAAAAATAATGGCATCCTCCGTCGCTCAGCAAGTATAAAAGGGAGATCTTCACTTTTTGTAGATGTTGGAGGTCATAACTAACATCATTATACAAAATGTTAGCCAAATCGGAGTAGAATAGCGCCCTCTATTGGCTTAAGGGGTAAAATTGGGAGATCGGTCTATATGGAAGCTATATTTGGTTATAAACCGATTAAGGTCCGATTAGCGCCCAGCTTTACTCTTTCGAAGAAAGACGGACGAACATGGCTAGATCGAGTTAAAATGTCATTGCAATCAAGAATAATAATAATGAGGGAAAACTCAAATAACCGGATGAAAAGGGACCCGACGATGGAACCATCACCGAATCTCTCAAGATTCGGAAAACTAAGATATGCAAAAATCCTAGTATTGAAACATCAGGCAGAGCAGTGACGGGGAACTCAGTGTAGCCTTAAGAACAGAGAGCCGACGATAAGACCATCACCCACTCCTATGAAGCCTATTTGCAGATGGACCAATGATTGAGGTCGTCCAGATAAGCCTCCACCGGAGCTGATGGAGAAAATAAAAGTGCAAGTTTCATATTGCTTTAATTCAAGAGCCATGGACGATCCAAAGTTTCTGGACTGAACCATATCAACTACCAATTATTCCATGGTAACACTGGTACTCGCCCGAGGCCATCCTGCCATCACGTTATCTGCCTTTCCACTATCCGACCCTGTTCTTTAGTGGAATGTTCATGAGCAAATTTGCAAAAAAGAAAGACAAAGTGGAAGGACTTTAAGGAATCGTTCGGTAGAATGATACAGGACTTGGAGGAATGGATGACTTCAGCTTTTCTGTCAGCCTGTCCACTTAGTACATAGAAGAGAAGAAGTGGGTGAACACCAAGCTCAAGGTACTTAGAAAGGATACTAGGCGGGCATTAAATGTGTTGTGCGACATTTGTGGAAAGAAAAATTTTAGACCGATTTAGTCTCTCCTCTTATCTTGTCAAGACGCTGGAGAGGATTGTAAACCTTCACATAAAAAGAAAGTTGGGAACACTTATTTCTCTCGCTGTCAGCATGCCATTGGAAGATCCGTGAACTCTTCATTACATCATGTGGAACATCATATTAGGAGACATATCGATTACAGGGACTACACACTGGCATCGTTTTTGGATATTGAGGGGGCTTTTAATAAGGGGGGCTCCTCTGCCATTGATGCGGCACTTCGGGGTGCGGGTTTGAGGAATGGTGTGATTGCTTGCATAATGAATATGCTATGGGGTCAGGAGATAGCGGCCAGTATTGGTGCCGAGACGGTGAGGGTAAATGTCACTAGGGGAACTCCTCAGGGAGGGATGTTATTCTCGCCACAGGAAAATTTTTGGACACGATTTCGGAGGTGTTGAATGGTGCTCTTGGATGTACTGCTACATGGAAGACGGTTTGCGGCCTGGGTGTGAATAAGGGGGAATACGGAACTGGTTCTGTTTATGAGTAGGCAAAAGATGTTGGTATTTAGGCTACCAACTCTGCAGGAGGTGACTTTACAGTTATCGCAATCGGCGAAGTTGTTAGGGGTGATTACGGATAGAAGACTGGACTGGAATCTGAACATGTAGTCAACAATTAGAAAACCTTTCGCAGATTTATTCTCCTGCCAGAAGCTTGTGGGGAGTAAGTGGGGTTTAAAGCCCAGGCTTATATACTGGTTGTTCTAGACGTTTTGGTCTATGGCAGTTTTGGTCTACGGCTGTCACGTTTGGTGGCCGGTGACGGATGTTACGTCACATGTCCGTATCCTTAACACAGTGAATAGGATCGCTTTGAAATTTCTAACTGTGGCTATAGGAAACACTGCGACTGAGTCATTAGAGTTAATGATGGGAATTTAGCCTATGGTATTATTTGTAAGGGAGACAGCGGGGAGAACACGTATATCGGGTAGTACCACGGCGGTCTCTCAGACGGACTTTCAGATGGAAATAGACGTGGTGGATAAGGGACTGAAAGTAATGTTACCTACCCTGGCGGACTGACAGAAAGAGCGGGTTAGATTTTCAAATATTAACGTTTTTACAGATGGATCGAAGATGGGGGATGGATCTGGCTGTGGTATCTAATGCAGTGAACTCGATATCAACTTCTCCTTAGGGATGAAGGATGATTGCAGCATTTTTCAGGTGGGGGTGTATGTGATGGCTGCGGCTGCATTGCATATGTTGTCTATGGATATCGACCGAACGGAAATTCACATTTTCAGCGACAGTCAGACAACTTTGAAGGTTTTAACTAAAACTTGCATGAGATCCAAGGTCCTGGGCCGCTGTCGGAAGTTATTGATGCGTCTACAGGAATACCAAACCTTAACCTTATGCTAGGTGCCGGGTAACAAGGATACAGAGGGAAATGAATAGGCAGATGTACTTGCAAAATCCGGAGTGAACCTCCCTCTTATTTCGGTCATGGATGTGTGCTAGGATATAAATCTTGGCGTCATTCTCTTCCAACCTAATCTAGCCTACCCATCTCTTGGCGGATATAAAAAGGGAATTTAACCAAGTAAAAATATGGCAACATGACCAATTCCAATTCTCTTCTTGATTACCTTTTCAGGAGTTTAACACTAACGACCTCGCTTAAGAGTACAAACTATATCAGACGAGATCCAGTGCCACAATGTGTGCCGAATGTATAAAGTGAGAAGAATTTAAGTTACTTATACATCATTGTTTTTGCTTTACGACTTCACTAAGCAATCACTCTGCCTTCCTTTACATCTTGAATTCCATGTCAGAAGTCATAGCTATAGAAGTACGGGGCGATTAATGGCGAGATTGCTAGAAAGCTTTTCCGCGTTTGAGTCACCTTAGAGGCTGTCATAGAGACATTACAGCGGCGAGTAGTGGCATTACTCCGTTCGATAACTCTTCGCACATTACATCACTGCCCCACAACGGCCGTTCAGCACTAGCGATGGCATAAGTCCAGGCTATCTACAGCCTCAGCTTCTACGAATAATTCAGGTAAGTTTTAAATTCCTTGCCATCCGCATTCCATCACATTTTTCATTTTCTTTCTTTTTTGTTTCACAATGATATGTCTATGTAACTTCACAATTTAGCCTAAAAGGATAACGGCCTTATTCGCAAAACTTAATGAAGCCTTAAAATAGGTTTATTTGACACTTCTATAAAGAAAATCTGTTAAATAAACCTATTTCAAATTTACAACTCTTTGTTATAACCTATGCAGCCTACCATCTCCTAATGCTTGCACCGCTCCATCCAAAGCGAACGGGTCATTGTTCTCCTAAAAGTCACCATGGTTCCCCTAAGCCATCGCATCTTCCAAAGAACCTTCGTAAATGTTGCACCCTCCAAAAAAGCAAAAACAATTAACATATGGTGACATCTCGTAGTTGCATTCAGTGTTTGCTATAAAACACATTACCTCTTGACATCCAGATGTCGCATATTCATACGAAATGGGGTGGCACTCAACAAATTGCATATGTAATGATATTTGTTTGGGGATTTATTTCTTTTGTCAAAATCACACCTCATTTAATCACTCTCCTATTTATAGCACAAGGATATTCTGTTACAATTTGTTTTTATTTTTTGTCTTCACTTGCTTCATCTTCCATGCCACACTTAATGATGGCTGGCATTCATCAAATGTTGCAAACAAGAATCCCATTATCTTAAAAGTTTCAACTGAATCCAATTATCCGCAAGCTTTGTTTTCAATTTTCCTTAGAGATTTTTATACCCTCCACCATAAGATGGGGGGTATACTAATTTCGTCATTCTGATTGTAACTACTCGAAATATACGTCTGAGACCCCATAAAGTATATATATTCTTGATCGTCGTGAAATTTTATGTCGATCTAGCCATGTCCGTCCGTCTGTCCGTCCGTCCGTCCGTCCGTCCGTCTGTCTGTCGAAAGCACGCTAACTTCCGAAGGAGTAAAGCTAGCCGCTTGAAATTTTGCACACATACTTCTTATTAGTGTAGGTCGGTTGGTATTGTAAATGGGCCATATCGGTCCATGTTTTGATATAGCTGCCATATAAACCGATCTTGGGTCTTGACTTCTTGAGCCTCTAGAGTGCGCATTTCATATCCGATTGGGATGAAATTTTGCACGACGTGTTTTGTTATGATATCCAACAACTGTGCCAAGTATGGTTCAAATCGGTTCATAACCTGATATAGCTGCCATATAAACCGATCTTGGGTCTTGACTTCTTGAGCTTCTAGAAGGCGCAATTCTTATCCGATTGGAATGAACTTTTGCACGCCGTGTTTTGTTACGATATCCAACAACTGTGCCAAGTATGGTTCGAATCGGTCCATAACCTTATATAGCTGTCATATAAACCGATCTTTGGTCTTGACTTCTTGAGCCTCTAGAGGGCGCAATTCCTATCCGATTTGAATGAATTTTGACACGTAGTATTTTGTTATCATATCCAACATCTGTGCCAAATATGGTTCAAATCGGTTCATAACCTGATATAGCTGTCATATAAACAGATCTGGGGACTTGACTTCTTGAGCTTCTAGAGGGCGCAATTCCTATCCGATTTGGCTGAAATTTCGCAAGACGTTTTTTATTGTTACTTTCAACAACTACGTCAAATAAAATACAAGTCGGTTCATAACCTGATATAGCTGCCATGTAAACCGATCTGGGATCTTGACTTCTTGAGCCTCTAGAGGTCGCAATTATTATCCGATTTGCCTGAAATTTTGTACGACGGATTCTTTCATGACCATCAACATACGTGTTTATTATGGTCTGAATCGGTACATAGCCCGATACAGCTCCCATATAAATCGATCTCTCTATTTTACTTTTTGAGCTCACAAAGAGCGTAATTCTTATTCGAATTGGCTGACATTTTACACAGGTCTCCAACATATAATTTAATTGTGGTCCAAACCGGACCATATCTTGATATCGCTCTAATAGCAGAGCAAATCTTTTCTTATATCCTGTTTTGCCTAAGAAGAGATGCCGGGAAAAGAACTCGACAAATGCGATCCATGGTGAAGGGTATATAAGATTCGGCCCGGCCGAACTTAGCACGCTTTTACTTGTTTTCTCTGAATAATCGTTGCGATTTTTTTAACCTCGACAATGGGTGTTGAATTTGGCTGCTATGATTTCCAGAGCAAGTTGATGCCATTTTTCTAGTCTTACTTTTCAGGTGCAATAACATCGCTACAATGTTTCTTCATCTATCACTTTGTTAAACACTTAAGGCATAAAGCCCTGGTAGAATATGTACTTTTTGTTGTTCTATGATTAACGATAAGATTTTGAGACATTGATTTTTTTGTTTTTGTATGTTCTAGTTTAACAATTGGAAAATGGCTTTGGTGTGTTATATGATTAACTTTCCTTAAAGGTAATAAATCAAGAATGTTTCATTATAAAAAAATGGAGGAAGATATTCAATGCTACACCCCGTCTCTTGCCTTTCCTTACTTGTTTTATTTTGCGTCATGTTGTTTAACTTAAACATTTAAATAATGAACATTTAACTTAATTCTCTGAATGATTTTTAATTTGCTTCAGCTTGTGTTTAAAAAAAAAAGTTTAAAAAAAAAATCAAAAGGCAAAATTATACAAGAATTTAATTAACACTCACGTTGCTACTTAAACTGGAAATACAGTTGAAACATGGTAAGAGATACGCTGAAAATGCAACATTTTTGTTTCAGCTCTGCGTAATTTTCTGTTAAGCGTAGTTCGGATAAGTGCAATTCTTTCAGTTATGCGATAATGCAAAAATGAAAGCGATTTTTTCACGTTACCGTTTAAACCATGAATGAAATAACCTTGAGTTGATAAAGAGCACTACACAAAGGAACTCTTAAAACGTCAGCGACAGTTATGAGCGAAATGACGATACAAGTTTTTGCAAATTGTATTGATTTTTTTAAATCTCTTTTCAGTTAAGTCATATTTTATTTAAGCGGTATTTTGAGTTAATCGATATTTTATGTAAGCGATATTTCATTTAAGCGATATTTCATTTAAGCGATAATTCATTTAGGCGATATTTCATTTAGGCGGTATTTCATTTAAGTGATATTTCATTTAAATAATATTTCATTTAAATGATTTCAATTACATTGAAGAGCTCAAAAAATTAGTGGTTCTTTCCATCAAGTTTCACTTAAGCGGTATTTTGAGTGAATCTATATTTTATTAGAGCGATATTTCATTTAGGCGGTTTTTCATTTAGGCGGTATTTCATTTAAGCGATATTTCATTTAAGCGATTTCTATTACATTGAAGAGCTCAACAAAATCAGTGGTTATTTTCATCAAGTTTCACTTAAGCGGGATTTCTCACTAAAGCGTATATTAAACGAAAAATTGATACCAGCGGTATCAATAGTAATAAAGGGTGATTTTTTTGAGGTTAGGATTTTCATGCATTAGTATTTGACAGATCACGTGGGATTTCAGACATGGTGTCAAAGAGAAAGATGCTCAGTATGCTTTGACATTTCATCATGAATAGACTTACTAACGAGCAACGCTTGCAAATCATTGAATTTTATTACCAAAATCAGTGTTCGGTTCGAAATGTGTTCATTCACCGTAACGTTGCGTCCAACAGCATCTTTGAAAAAATACGGTCCAATGATTCCACCAGCGTACAAACCACACCAAACAGTGCATTTTTCGGGATGCATGGGCAGTTCTTGAACGGCTTCTGGTTGCTCTTCACTCCAAATGCGGCAATTTTGCTTATTTACGTAGCCATTCAACCAGAAATGAGCCTCATCGCTGAACAAAATTTGTCAAAATTTGAACACATTTCGAACCGAACACTGATTTTGGTAATAAAATTCAATGATTTGCAAGCGTTGCTCGTTAGTAAGTCTATTCATGATGAAATGTCAAAGCATACTGAGCATCTTTCTCTTTGACACCATGTCTGAAATCCCACGTGATCTGTCAAATACTAATGCATGAAAATCCTAACCTCAAAAAAATCACCCTTTAGATGATGTAAAGTGTTATACATACCATACAGTATACTTTTGGTATTGCTTCACCATCATCCCAATGTTGTTGTTGTTGTAGCAGTTTATTGTGTTCTATCTTTCATCTGCTTGATTCTGTTGAGTGTCAAGACCCAGGAACTCTTCGACTTAGATGGGGTGCGTCCACAGGGATCTGGATCTGAGTCGAGTGGGTCTGTCCGGGCAGTTAAACAGGTGACGTATTTCGTGCGGTCCCTGGTTACAGTCAGGACATACATCTTGTACGTCGGCATCAATCCTTGCTCTGTAGGAGTTGAGGCGGCTGCCTCTGCCGGAACGTAATTGAGCCAGAACTACTCTGGTTAGCCAGGGGAGGTCAATTTCTTCAGGTGCAATAGTAGACGGTCGTTCTTCAAGGACTACATTCACCCGGTAGCCATTTACCGCATCTGCTACCGTGTCTGCATGAATGTTGTCTAGACCTGATTGATATGCCGCTTGATCTAGAGGTTCTCTATTAAAGCGCTGAACCTCACGCTCTAGATCATGTAGATCTACCTTAAGGCATCTGGCCGGTGGATACCTATCAACAAGATGATGATTTTAATGGTCTTTGCCAAAACAGTCCAAAAGGTATTGCTTAGACAGCATGTATTGGGTTGCCCAAAAAGTAATTGCGGATTTTTTATATAGTTGGCGTTGACAAATTTTTTCACAGCTTGTGACTCTGTAATTGCATTCTTTCTTGTGTCAGTTTTCAGCTGTTACTTTTAGCTTGCTTTAGAAAAAAAGTATATATGATAAAAATTCATTCTAAGTTTATTTAAAAATGCTTTTACTTTCTTTTAAAAAATCCGCAATTACTTTTTGGGCAACCCAATAGTTATGTCTACGCACTGATAGGATCTTTGTCTCCTGATGGAGATGGTCCACATGAGAACTGAGGAGACAGCCCGTCGCAGTTCGGAGAACGGAATTCTGACAGATCTGAACATTATTCCACTGCGTGTCACAAAGTTGACGAGACCACACTGGCGCTGCATAACTTACCACAAACCGGCCAATTGCTTTGTACGTGGTCAACAAGGTTTCTTTGTCTGCACCCCAAGTGCTGCCAGCAAGTAACTTGAGGACCTTGTTTCTACTTTTGACTTTATCTCAAATTGCTGTGGCATGTGGGGAGAATGTGTAAGAACTGTCAAATGTGACGTCAAGTATTTTGGGACACTTGATGGTCGGAATCATTTCTCCAGTCAGCTCAGTATTCACCTCACGCGTATTTGTAGTGAACAATGTGGCTGAAGATTTGGTGGCAGATATCTTCCGATTTCTTGCAGTGAAATATGAGGCAAGTTCGTTGAGGTAGACGTTCAACCTATCGCAGATGTCAACAATGGGTGGGGGGCTTGATGCCATGATCGTACAATCGTCCGCATATGATACGATCTCTATGCCGTTTGGAGGGGCTGGAATGGAGGATAGATAGAGGTTGAACAGTGCCGTAGATATCACCCCACCTTGGGGAAGTCCCTGCTTCAGTCTACGGTGCTTCGACTTCTTATGACAAATGACTGGCGACCAAACAGGTAATTCGTGACCCAGCGTTTCAAGCATGGCTGGAGGGACGTGTTGGCGATGTCCTCAAATAGTTTGGCATGGCTGACCGTGTCGAATGCCTTCGATAGGTCCAGTGCTACGAGGACCGTCCCATCACATGACCTGGGCTGGTTAAAGCCACGGCAAATGTGTGCGGTGATGGCATGCAAAGCTGTTGTTGTGCTAAGCCGTCTTCGAAATCGTTGTTGATGCTCGGCGAATGGCTCGCCGGAGTAATGCCTCAAGCGTCTTTGCCACTGGGGAGAGAAGGGAGATCGGTCTGTACGACTCCCCCAAACTCGGGTCTTTTCCAGGCTTCAGTAGCGGGATCACTCTGCCCATTTTCCAGACATCGGGAACTATAAGAGTGTTCAATGACAGTAGTAAGGTACTCAACTCCATGTGAATCCAGATTCTTCAACATCAATGTAGAGAATCCGTCGGGGCCCAACGCCTTAGATGATTTGGCACAACGGATGACATTCGTAACTTCGCCCACGGTAAATTTTGATGGCTCTTCATCGGCTCGGAGACCACGAATAAGGCGTATGGCTCTCCTCCTTGCTCTGTCTCTCTTGGGATGCACAATAAATTGACGGTTGAACAACCTGGCGCATCTCTTCGGATCAGTCACGGTTATTTCGCCAAAAGTGACTGAGATCCTGTCAACCCGTCTACCAGGGTTCGAGAGTGACTTAACAGTAGACCACAGTTTGCCCACACCGGTGCCTAAGTTACATTTCTCCAAGTGTTCCTGCCACAAATTCCCCTTATGTCCGTTGACTACCCTGCTCGCTGATTCTGGGATTAGTGGGGTCCATACCACGAATCCCATCACGCTCGTCTGCGAGTACCACTGCTTGCGCCGGGAAATTGGGCCGCACTTGGGGTATTCGACCGGCTGGTAAAAAGCGAGCGGCTGCTGCGTTAATGTCTCGGAATTTCCTCTCGGCCGCTAGCACATCCGAGGGGCGTGGGAGTTCACTGAAGCAGCGATTGGTATACTCTCTGAAGCCAGCCCAATCGGTCTTCTTATGATTGATAAACGTCCAGCGCTCAGAGGTTATGAAGACGGGTGGTCGGTCGATGGTAAGAATTATGGGGAGGTGATCTGACCCCAAAGAGATGACAGCTTGCCAGGATACTTCACTCAGGAGATCAGGGGATGCAATGGAGATGTCTGGTGAGCTGCTGCAGCTCCTCGTAATCCTATTAGGGGCATCCTCATTCACCGTGCAAAACGTGGAGCTTTCAATCTGCTCTGCCAAAGCTATGCCACGCTGGTCGTTACCTAGGGGAGAATGACATGAAGTGTGATGCGATTATAGCCAGATAGTAACCCACTTATGTCAGGCTTGTAAGCTTGGCCATTAATCGGGACACAGCTACAAACCGGCGCTATGTGCACGTTGTATAGCTTTATCTCTATAGTACCGGACCTGACTTCTATCCCCATGCACGCCATGTAGGGTCACTAGCGCCATGCGCAGGCGAGATAGGTCTATATTGCACGGAATGGTGTATCACGAAGTCCAATCCCCCACCTCCATTCCTTGAGCGATCCTTATAAAGCTCATTGTATCCGTGAAACTGTGCAAACTGCAGGTGTTGGCCAGCTTTCTCTTCTGGATCGCTGCGACCATTATGCTCTTCCGACTCATGAAATCCACAATCTCATCGATCTTGCAAAAACGATACACTTCCCGGTACTGGCCTGGCAATATTTGGGCTGGGATGCTGCCGTTGCGTATATTGCCGTACAGCAGAGGTCGGGGGGTCACATAGTCCGACGACGATGCTTGTGACCCACTGCTAGCTATTGGCAGCACCTTGCGACATAACGAGTATGACTATACTCCAGTAGTGAAGTGAGGCCAGAGCAAGATCGGAAATTTACCCACTCCATGCAACAGTTACACCTCACCGACACCGACCGATGATGGATGCGGTTCTGGCAAACCGAACAGAACCAGGGTCAGGGGTTCTTTTCAATCCTGGCACGGACCAGAAGCGTGTGAAGAAGGCATTCCGGGATGTGCCTCTCCCATGGCATCATTCCAATAATACCATACTGCAAATTTTTTCTTTCGGTGTATTGTAGTTATCCAGTTTCGACTGTGCAATTAAATATCCATTAAGCATGAAAAGTTTTGTCGAAAATCATTCACTTCTACCGTAAAGAAAGTTTAAAACTAATTACCTGACATTAGCTGAAAGAAGATTTCAATTAAGGTTGCCATGGCCAAACACAAACGTAGCATCATACATCATATCCTTATATCTCAAAAATGCCAAATGAAAAAACTAGTCATATTTCCAAAGAAATTGAACAAAAATGAAGGCACGCTCAAGAGAAGAACAAGAAAATTTTGTATGGTCATTGAATAAAGAAAAGATTTTAAAGTCTATAAATATACTTGTAATTGATTTGGACTATTTAAAAAACCGTGACGTGGGATTTCTTCTAACATCCTACAACATTTATGTTTGTGAGCTCGCACACTTAGAAGGAGAAACTCTCAACTCATGCTGTAAAATGTTCAACTCACAGGGTACAGGTTGCATACATTATAAATTGTTGAAGAATGACGAATGACATTAGTTTTATATTGAACAATGTTAGACAATAAATAACAAATTACAAACTCATTTTTGATGAATCTCTTACTACATCCATAATTTTAATACACTAAACCACAAATAAGAAAAGTCATACAAAAACAAACAAAAAGAAAAGTAACACTAAAACAAGTAAAGGGTGATTTTTTATGAGTAAAGTTTTTCGATGTGGCAGCACTGGTTGAAAATTGTGTTCATACATCGTTTGAAAAGTGTTCAGTATACTCTGCTATTTCTTAATGGAGAAAAAACAACGAGGTAGGAGTAAAACTAGTAAAGGTTAATTTTTTTATGAGAGAAGTTTTTCGAGATAGCGGCACTGGTTGATAATTCTGTCCATACATCATTTGATCGCGTCAAAAGTTTTCAGTATACTCTGCCATTTCTTCATAGAGAAATCCTCTCGTTAATTAGGTCCTTTAAATGATTGATGAGCGGCCATTATTTCTGCCTTAACGGATATGAAAACAAATAAAACCATGGCATCTGGTATGAAGAACAGTCGTGTACCACCGAAGAAATTATTTTTCGCACGGAAGGTTCGTATGTGGAATCGACTTCCGGCAGATATATTTCCCACTAGCTACGTCATCCAGAAATTCAAAACGTATAAACTCTACTCCCTCTTTCACCCCATCCTTAATTAGCGAAAATCCCCTGCGTGTTGGTTGATTTAAAAAAAAAACTGACGAATTCTGACTACGCAAGCGAATTTCCCGACAATCAGAAAAAACTCGTCATTAAAGTGGTCTATATCTGTCCAAAGCCTGATATAGCTCCCATCTAAACCGAAGACCACCGTACCGCAGAGGTACGGTGGTTAATTAGCGAAAATCCCCTGCGTGTTGGTTGATTTAAAAAAAAAAAAAAACTGACGAATTCTGACTACGCAAGCGAATTTCCCGACAATCAGAAAAAACTCGTCATCAAAGTGGTCTATATCTGTCCAAAGCCTGATATAGCTCCCATCTAAACCGAAGACCACCGTACCGCAGAGGTAAGCATATCCGCCTATGACGCCGAACGCCTCGGTTCGAATCCGCGAACATCAAAAAAATTTCCAGTCTTGGTTATCCCCTACTAATGCCTGTCAAATTTTTTAGGTACTATGACATGTAAAAACTTTTCCCCAAAGAGGGTTGATCTACGGCACGCCGCTCGCAATTGTTTATAAAAAGGAGGTTCCTTATCATTGAGCTTAAACTTGAATCGGGCAGCACTCCTTGATATGTGAAAAGTTTGCCACTATTCCCTATTGGAATGTTCATGGTCATATTTAGGTCAAAGGGGAACACTGCATGATGGTTTGACTCAGATGCTCAAGAAATTAAAATGGGGTTGGCTTTATATGGGGTTGGACTGATTGGACCGATAGGACCATTTCTAATCCCAACCATCCAACATCCATAAGAAAGTTAGCGCTGTTTCGCCAGACAAAAGGTCGGATAGACAAGCGAACGTATGGACAGACGGACGTATAAAGAAACGGGTGGAAGGAGAGATGGACAGGCGGACATATGGATAAACGGGTAGATAGACAGACGAACAGTCGGATAGATGGACCAACGGACGGATGGACAGACGAAGAGATGGGTATACAGACGGAAGGATTGATAGACGTAGGGATGAAGAGACAGTCGGACGGACAGCTGGACGTATGGACAGAGGGACGGGTGGACGGATGGACAGACGTAGAAATGGATATACGAACGGATTGAGCGACGAAGGTATTGACAGACAGGCGGATTGGATATAAAGGCAGCATGAAGGGATGGACAGGTGGACGGGCAGACGGTTAGATGGACACACGTAAAGATGAATATACGGACAAACGGACGGATGCACACGCGGCCGTATAGACAGACAGACGGATGAAAAAAGCGGACAAATGGGCAGCCGAAATTATGGACAGACGGCACATAGAGAAACGAGCTGACGTATGGACAGACTGATGAATGGACAGACGGTCGGATGGACGGAAGGAAGTAAGGACACACGAAGTGTGGACAGACTGAAGTATGGACAGACGAATGTATGGACAGACGGAAGTATGGACAGACGGGTGTATGGACAGACGGAATATGGACAGACGGAAGTATGAACAGACGGAAGCATGAACAGACGGAAGTATGTATAGACGGAAGATTGGACAGACGAAAGTTTGCACAGACAGGCGGATGAACAGACGGTTGGATGGATTGGCAGACGGAGAAATGGACAGACGAGCGCATTGAACATAAATACAGATAAATATACAGACGAATGGACAGACGTATCGACGGAAAAACGGACGTATAGAGAGACGGGCGGATGGACAGACGTACCGACCGACGGATTGACAAACGGAGAAATGGACAGACGGTCGGATTGGATATAAAGTTGGATGGTGGGCGCAAGTATGGACAGATTGGTGAATGGACAGACGGGTGAATGGACAGACTGTTGAATGGACAGGCGGAAGAATTGACACACAGTCGGATGGACAAAAGATCGGGTGGACAGACGGTCGGATGAAGAGATGCACAGGCTTACATATGGACAGACGGTCAGATGGACTGGAGATGGTAATACGGACAGACAAACAGGCGGACGTATATATAGAACGGGTGGATAGATCCAAGGTAGGATAAACAGATGTAGGATGTAAACAGACGGTCAGATTGACAGACGGTCGGATGGATAGACGGACTGATGGACAGACGTAGAGATGGATATACGGACGGATCGACAGATGGAGGAATGGACAAACGGGCGAATTGGATACAAAGAACGATAAAAATACAGACGGATGGACATTCGGTTGGATAAACAGACATACAGATGAAGAGATACGGACAGACAAGCGGATAGTCAGATGGACTAGAGATGGATATAAGGACAGATTTATAGATAGACGGACGCATGGATAGGCGGATGTATGGACAGACGGGTGGATGGACTCACGGTAGTATGGACAGACTGATTGGCAGACAATCGGATGGCTAGACAGACTGATTGACAGACGGTCGGAGATGGATATACGGGCAGATTGACAGAGGGAGGGATGGACAGCCGGGCGGATTGAATATAAAGACCGAAATATACAGACAAAAGGACCCCTTTTAGACAATTTAAAACTTTATGATAAGCAAAATTAGAAGCGCCTGGATGCAATATTCATACGATTAGGACGAAATTTTATATATGTATACTGCTAACTTTTTCACTATCCAAAACACAAATGGCGGGAGTCGTTTCAAAATACGATATAGCACCCATGTAAACAATCTTCACTTTTTGGGACCCCTAGACAAATGTTCCAATTTCTTCTCTTTGGTTAAAAAAAAGGCACATAATCTTTAAATATCCAAAAAAGAACAAATTTTCCCTTACCACAAACATTTTGATTGATTTCTTATTTCCTGCAGGCGTTTACATTCTGAAGAATGACATACATTGATATACTCCCTCTACTACCAACGCTTAATAAATGCAGGAATGTGACCACGATTTATCACTGTCACAAGGCAAAAAGGAAATAATCTTATAATGCTCTTTATGTCTTTGGCACATCAAGTGCCAATGCAAATTATTTTCAGCTATTCTCTGTTCCTAATTCCTTCTGGACATAACAGACATTTTCTTTCTACATGATTTGCACCCATACAGCAGAGGCAGGACAAGTGGTTTGTCACCATGCAGCACATCAAAATAACACCATAATATGGAATAATAGTCTGAAGGGCACATAAAAGAATATCCAAAATTTTAGATGACCTTCGTCAAATGCAAACAACAGGACATTAGCTATATGGAAAATAAATTAAATTTAAATTCCAAGGTGTGGAGGCGGCTGGGTGAAGTCTGAAGATACATAGAATAACTATGGTATATGAATGGCACTATGTGAATATCAAACATGTCAAATTAAAAATAGCCTACCTTCCCACATAGTTTTGTTGATTTAAGTAACTTGGAAAGCTTTAGGGATTTCTTTTTGGTTGGCCATTATAGTCATTCTATAGAATAAACATGGGCATCATCTTATGACATACAACAAAACATCATAATATGGTCATGACATGGTAAACATGATGTGCACTCTGTCCCCTGGCTTCTTTATTGTCATAACCCAAAACTACACACCTCAACAACTTAATTGCCACATTCCACTAAACATATTTTTCATTTTTATTATTCCACTGTCCAGCGAAGAGTGATGTCGGGGGCTTAGGTATTGAATTCCACCAATTGGTCCATTTTAGCTGTCAAATTATGTTTACTCTCGTTCCGCAATCGAAAACTTTTGATGTTGTCTTGTGTGTGTTTACATAAGGTACGAATCTCCATCAATGTTATCGCCCATTTTCTCCGAAGTTCATTAATTTCAAATGCAAATGATATAGCAAGTCGTATAAATTATTTGGTTTATTTACTGGCAACGCTCAATGATGTTTATTTTGTTAAAATTTCACAGTGATATAAGAATTTATGTTTGTTAAGTGAATTCACTTTTTGCCATGAGCGCTTTAGTTAATACAAAGAATCTTTGAATTCAAATAGTGAAGTTTGGTGTCCCATATGTACTGAAAATATACCATAATATCAGCGATGGAAGATGAAAAGCCTTCCATGAACTCTGAATGGTGGCCAACTGTTTTATAAAGGGGGATTTTTTAAGAGCTATAGGACAATTTTTCCAAAAAAAAACACATAAAATTTAGAAAAATCACATCTTTAATTGAATCGAAAGTACGGTCCTTATGATTTATTTATCATGCAAATGTCGACCGCGAATGCGCCTCAAATGGTCCATCCCCTCAGTCCAATTTTGGCGTAGTCTTTCCACAATTTCGGCCGGTATCTCACGAATAAATGCTTCAATGTTGTCTTCCAATGCGTCAATTGATTCGGGCTTGTCTATATAGACATGAGCTTTAACAAAACTCCACAAAAAATAGTTTAAAGGCGTTAAATCGCACGATCTGGGCGGCCAATTGATCGGTCTCGAACGTGGCATAAAGTGTTCACCGAACTCGCCTCTCAATAAGTTCATTGCTACGCGTGTTGTGTTAGATTCCAACTCACGATAGCGCTCACCTTTCACAGTTACGTTACGATTCGCATCATCTTTGAAGAAGTACGCCCCAATGATGCCACCAGCCCATAAACCGTACAACACGGTGACTTTTTCAGGATGCATTGGTAGCTCTTGCAATGCTTCTGGCTGATATTCACTTCAAAATCGACAATTAGTTACGTACCCTGCTTAGTTACGTACCCATTGAGCCAAAAATGAGCATCGTCATAAAATGGAAGAAGCGTGGGATGAACTTTCTTAAAAGATCACGCATTTTGATAATAAAATTCAATAATTTGCAAGCGTTGTTCATTTGTAAGATGATTCATGGTTAAATTATAGACCAAACTGAAGATGTGAAGACAGTGAAACAAAAACAGATAACTGTTTAAATCAGTGTTGCAAAAAAATCACCCTTTTTATATATTTTTGATCGTCGTAAAAATCTAAGTCAATCAAGCCGTGTCCATCCGTCTGTCTGTTGAAATCACGCTACCGTCTTTAAAAATACAGGTATTGAGCTGAAACTTTGCGCAGATTCTTTTTTTGTCCATAAACAGGTTAAGTTCGAGGATGGGCTATATAGGACCGAACTCTCGATTTAAGGTCTCGGGCTCATAAAAGGCGCATTTATTGTCCGATTCCGCTGAAATTTGGGACAGTGAGTTGTGTTAGGACAAACCAACTGACATGGCTAGATCGTCTTAGGTTTTTACGAGGATCTGGAATATATATACTTTATAGAGTTGGAAATGGATATTTCGATGCGTTGCAAACGGAATGACAAAATGAATATACCCCCATCGTTCGGTGGTGGGTATAAAAACATCATTTAAATTCAATATAAACAAAAAAAATGCGGAAAATTTTTTGTAACTTAAGGCATTCTAAAAATGAGGAGAAAGAGGCCTTATTTTAGAAGACATCATTTACGCACTCTTTCAACAGGACTTATATAAGTTCTAATTGTAGAAGTGAAAGGTGATGCCCTGTTCGCAAATGGCACGCCGTGTAAATTCGAAAGTAAGTGATCTTTGGAATGCCTCGAGACTTCTTTGAACGCATTTTAAAAAATCCTTCTTCACTCCTCCTTCTGCCGATGGTAATTAGAAATTATTCACATATCACTTTTTATACCCACCACCATAGAATGGGGGTATACAAATCTAGTCATTCAGTTTGTAACACCTTGAAATATTGACCTAAAACCCTATGAAGTATATATATTCTTGATCGTCTCGACATTCTTCGTCGATCTAGCCATGTCCGTCCGTCTGTCGAAATCACGATAGTGTTCGAACGCGTAAAGCTAGCCGTTTGAAATTGGTCACAAATACTCAATATTGATATATATCGTTGGGGATTGCAAATGGGCCATATCGGTTTAGATTTGGATATAGCTTCTATATGAACCAATCTCCCGATTTGACTTTTTGTCAATTTTTGCCCGATTTGACTGAAATATTGCAAATAAAATTCGGTTATGACTTCCAACAACTGTGATAAGTACGATCCAAATTGGTCTATAATCTGATATAGCTCCCATGTAAACCGATCTCCCGATTTGACTTCTTGAGCCCTGGGGACCGCAATTTATGTCTGATTTGTCTGAAATTTTGCATGTAGTGTTCTATTATGACTTTCAACAACTGTGCCAAGTACGGTCCTAATCGCTGTATAACCTGATATAGCTCCCATATAAACCGGTCTCCCGATTTGACTTCTTGAGCCCTTACAAGCTGCGACTTTTGTCAGATTTGGCTGAAATTTTGCATGTCATGTTCTGTTATGACTTCCAACAACTATGCCATGTACGGTCCAAATCGGTCTATAACCTGATATAGCTTCCTTATAAACCGATCTACTGATTTGGGAGCCGCAATTTTTAGCGGAATGCATGGTGGTGGGTTCCCAAGATGCGGCTCGGCCTATCTTAGCACGTTTTTACTTGTTTAGCCTGCAGATTTCAGATTTCCATATAGCTCCCATATTGTCAATCGACTTGTATGTAATATGGTATGGAATGTGTTATTATACATCTGAAAGCCTCCGTCAATCTTCGTTAAAATCGACTTGGATTTGTATATAGCTCTCATATAAAGATACCACTCGACGGACGGACTTTTCCGTTAAAAGTCCGAAGCTCGATTTTGATTTGAGAATTTTTCGTAGACTCTATCTATCTGATTTTTTGAATAAAACATTGATCCACCCTGATAAGATTATTCTGTCTGCTGTTCTTTAATGGGATGTTCACTTGAAAGAAGACCATTTTACTAACTGTCCCCTTTTAAAAAGTTCCCTTTAAAAATGTCCATCATTAAATGTTCATTTTCATTGTGAAGTGGGTGGGTGTTATACCAAACATATTAGACATTGCAATAGCTAAATATTGATTTTTTATACCATACACCACCACTGTAGTACAGGGTATGCTAACTTTGTGCATTTGTTCCAATTCAATTCTCTTTGCTCAAACCATTTGAATTGGTAGATTTTTCTTATGGGGATTCCATGTATGGCCCTTTACTATGAACACTGAGAAAATCAAATAAAAAAACAGAAATTTCCTCAAACATTTTTTGAAAAATTGCTGTGCTATTTTTTGAATAGACAGCATTGAATAGAACAGCCGGACAATAAAAAAATATTTTTTTAAAATTTAATCATGAGAGCGGAATCAAAAAGCATTCAGAATTCTGGAATTACTCTTCGGAGCTTTTGTTTTCATATATCCCATGGTGTGACTCGTATTGTGATGTAAAAAAAAAAATATCGTATTCATCGCTGTGTGGGTCATATGCTCCACTCCTACACATTTGTAAGCAACTGCAGCAACCATACATGCATATGCCACTATAAATTTATCTCTATTGTTGCAGTAGTTTTCCAATAAATGGCAGGAACCATTTATAGAATAGAATTTATTCAACTGTGTGACTTTATTGTCTTTTTCTATTTTAAGTTGAAATAACAATCATTTATAATGGACTAGAGATGTCAGCTAGACCATTAGTCAATGGTGTTATGACGGAATGTTTTAAAACTCAATTGCAATTTGTCTACAAATCAACCGAATCTTTAAATCGCATATAATTTGAAAAAACATTCCCATGTTAAGCTTAGTTATGGCAGCTTGAAAATGAAATAACACGCAACTCTTACCTTAATCAATGGTAATAAATTAAATTTGTTTACATTCAAGAAGTGGTTCACTCAAATCCAATTGTCAGTAATTGAATTTGAAAAATTCCCAGGTAATCTATAACTATGACCCGCTTCGCCTTAGAAACAATACACTTGGTTAAAGCACATGCATTGAAGTCCTATGAAGAGCTCTGCTGTCCATTTTTCACTGACTTCAATAAATTCTCTTCTATAGGGGAACAAAAGCCATAAGAATAGAATTAAATGTCGCTTGCTTATCCCCATTTGTTCCAGCAGATGAGAACATTCCAATGTTGTGTAGCGAAAGCGAAAGAACAACGCCATGAAGTCGTTCATACATCCATGTTTGTAATAGCTATTACATTGAACGCAAAAAAGCAATCATTGGAAAAGGTTATTTTATCTTACCGGCTCATACCGGTCTGTTTGATTTCCTTTATTTGCTGCCGGGCAATATTTTATTGGAAAATGTTATAATTTGTTTTAAATTGAAATTAATTTAATAATGGCTTCATGCTTCGCCAGAAAAATTCCATAATCGAAGGCATGAGAGGAGAAGGAGATCGAGATAAACGTCTTAAATACTTAAAATATTAAAGTTTAAAAGATTTCGCAAGTTGAAAAAGTCGCTGTGGGTCCATAAACGATGTCCTGCTGAGGGGTTTGGGAAAATTGCACCCACAATTGGGGACAATAATTAGATTATAAATAACCATTTTTCCTTTTAGGAAAGGGTAATAAAATCGCCTTTTCTTTTAGGAAGGGGTAAGAATAGCAACCCTTCTTCTACGAAAGGGTAATAAAAGCACCCTTTCTTTTACGACAGGGTAATAAAATCACCCTTTTTTAGGAAAGGGTAGTAAAATCACCCTTTCTTTTAGCAAAGGGTAGTAAAAGCACCCTTTTTTTAAGAAAGGGTAAAAAAAGCAGCCTTTCTTTTAGGAAAGGGTAATAAAATCACCCTTTTTTAGGAAGGGGTACTAAAAGCACCCTTTCTTTTACGAAAGGGTATTAAAAGCACCCTTTCTTTTAGGAAACGGCATTAAAAGCACCCTTTCTTTTAGGAAAGGGTAATAAAAGGAACCATTCGTTTAGGAAAGGCTAATAAAGCACACTTTCTTTAAGGAAAGGGTAATAAAAAAGTCACCCTTTTTTTGGAAAGGGTAATAATAGCACCCCTTCTTTTAGAAAAGGGTAATAAAAGCAAAAAAACAACCTTTAATAAAATTGCCCTATATTTTTTAAAAGGGCAATAAAATCACTCTTTTTTGGAGAGGGTAATAAAAGCACCCTTTCTTTTAGGAAAGGGTAATAAGATCACTAATTTCATTCGGAAAGGGTAATAAAAGCACCCTTTCTTTTAAGAAAGGGTAATAAACTAACCCTTTCATTTTGGACAGTGTTATAAAGTACCCTTTCTTTTTGGAAAATGCAATAAAATTACCCTTTCTTTTAGGAAAGGGTATTAAAAGCACCCTTTCTTTTAGAAAAGGGTAATAAAGCACCCTTTCTTTCAGTAAAGGGTAATAAGAGCACCCTTTCCTTTATGAAAAGGTGAGAAAAACTCCTTTCGTTGTTGAAAAGGGCAATAAAAGCACCCTTTCTTTTAGGAAAGGGTAATAGGATAGGTTCAAGTGGCAGTCTGTGATACCACAAAGGGTAATAAAAGCACCCTTTCTTTTAGGAAAGGGTAATAAAAGCAACATTTCTTTTTGGAAAGGGTAATAAAGGAACCTTTTCTTCTAGGAAAGCGTTATAAAATCACCCGTTCTTTTAGAAAAAGGTAATAAAAGCACCCATTTTTTTAGGAAAGGGTAATAAAAACACTCTTTCTTTAAGGAAAGGGTAATAAAAACCGCCTTTCATTTTGGAAAGGGTAATAAATTCACCCTCTATTTTAGGAAAGTGTAATTGAAGCACCCTTTATTTTAGAAAAGGATAATAGAAGCACCCTTTCTGTTAGGGTACGGTACCCTTTATTTTAGGAAAGTGTAATAAAAGCACCCATTTTTTAGGAAAGGGTAATAAAAGCACTCTTTCTTTAAGGAAAGGGTAATAAAAACCGCCTTTCATTTTGGAAAGGGTAATAAATTCACCCTCTATTTTAGGAAAGTGTAATTGAAGCACCCTTTATTTTAGAAAAGGATAATAGAAGCACCCTTTCTGTTAGGGTACGGTACCCTTTATTTTAGGAAAGTGTAATGAAAGCACCCTTTCTTTTAAGAAAGGGTAATAAAAGAACCCTTTGCTTTAGGAAAAGGTGAGAAAAACCTCCTTTCGTGTTTGAAAAGGGCAAAAAAAGCGCCGTTTGTTTTAAGAAAGGGTAAAAAATCACACTTTCTTTTAGGAAAGGGCAATAAAAGCACCCTTTGTTTTAAGAAAGGGTAATAAAAGCACGCTTTCTTTTAGGAAAGGGTAATAAAAATACTCTTTTATTAGGAAAGGGTAATAAAAATACTCTTTTATTAGAAAAGGGTAATAAAAGCACGCTTTCTTTTAGGAAAGGGGAGTAAAAGTGCACTTTCGTTTAGGAAAGGGTAATAAAAGTACTCTATTTTTTAGAAAGGGGTAATAAAGCACCCTTTCTTTTAAAAAGGGGTAATAAATTCACGCTTTCTTTTTTGATCAGAACTCATACAACCCACCAACGCACAGTGGGATAAAACCGAAAAAAAAACTGGTAAAAAAAGCCATTTGGCAACGAATAGAGATAAATCATTGAAATTTGATATGATTTAAGCTGAAGTGTTATCGAAATTATGTGCAAAGGTGGTTCGGGAGCCTAGCCCCTAAAATTGGCTAGGCCCTGAAATTGTCATACATTCCAGTTTGTATTCCAGACTGTTTGTTGAAATCGCTCTATAGCCTTAAGTTCAAAAATCGTCTTTTTCTTGACAGAAAACGCTTTATACTTCTATACTCTCCCGATGAGAATTCAATGAACGACCGTGCCGAGTTTGGATAAAGCGTACCCCCAATTTATGTGTTTGAGCCTAGAAAAGCGCTTTTAATACCCATTTTCGACGTTACACTGAGTTGAATGAACCATGAGTATGGAACAGATTTAACCATATTTGTATGTAGCTGCAACATATGCTTGTTTTCCGATTGAAGGCATTGAACAAAAAACCGCAATTCCTCCCCCGATTTACAAAATTTAGAAGAGATCCCTCAACACTCGTACCAGTTAAGGTAAATATCAATAATGTCAAAACTTATAACAGAATACGTCGAGCAAAATTTCGTGATAATCGGTTTGCAAATGACGATATAATTGCAATTTTAGCCCAAATTGGACGACCATATATATGGGAGCTATATCTACATCTGAACCGATTTCTTTGAAATTCATCAATAATGTCGAGACTTATAACAGAATACCTCGTGCAAAATTTCGTTATAATCGGTTTGCAAATGAGGATATAATTGCAATTTTAGTCCAAATCGGACGAACTTATATATGGGAGCTTTATCCAAATCTGAACCGATTTTTTCCATTTTCAATAGGTTTCGTCTCTAGGCCCAAGAAAATTCTTGTGACAAATTTTAAAATGATCGAATGAAAATTGCGACCTGTACTTTGTACACAACTTAACATGAACAGACGGACAGACAGACAGACAGACAGACAAACGAACATAGCAAAATGGAATCAGAAAGTGATTCTGTGTCGATCGGTATACAATGGATCCATCTCTCTTCCTTCTGGGTGCTACAAACAAATACAAATGCAAATTTTGCCCATGAACATTCCAGTAAGGAACAGGGCAAAACTTCTCACATATCAATGAGCGCATTCCGCTTCAATGAAAAGGGGCCTCCTTTTTTTATAGCCGAGTCCGAACGGCATGCCACAGTGCGACACCTCTTTGAAAAGAAGTTTTACATGGCATAGTACCTCAGAAATGTTGCCAGCATTAGGAGGGGGAAACCACCGCTAAAATTTTTTTTCTGATGGTCTCGCCAGGATGCGAACCCAGCTCGTTCAGCGTCATAGGCGGACATGCTAACCTCTGCGCTACGTTGGCCTCCAAACAAATTCACTTAGTTATAATACCCTGTACCACAGTAGTCGTGTTGGGTATTATTAAAATCTTGTTTTTAAGACTGCAGTGTGATTTCAATAGAAGGGCGGACAAGGTCGAAAATAAACAGTGTCATTATGTCCTTTGGTAGTGGTGTAAAACACCAAAAAAATAAACTTGTCCATCATTTGTAATCCTTCTTCTCTATATCTAAAGTTAAAACTACAATATTTCAACATGCAGTAACGGAGTTGGCTATAGCTAATTGTTATTAAATTTCCATTTCATGACCACACACCACTTTTTCTAATTAAATCATTATTCAGCAAATACTTGGTTTTTCCACATTCATATCGATTTAATTTAACCCCCAGAATAAGTGAGTTTGTGAGTTTTTTTCGTTTATCCAAAGGATATTGAGTAATTGAGCTACATTCCCCAGTGTAAACATAGAACACCATGAACCAGTCATGGGGGGATAGAAAAAATTCGTTATAAGTGTTTAACATGGAAATGGATGCGGATATGGAACATGAGCACATATAAGCAAAAACAAAACGAGCATAGAGAAACGCATGTACGCCCATATGTGACATGGCGTTTTTTTTTTTTGTTGGTTCAACGTTACGAGTCTGGCAATATGAGAGTGGGAAAGTAAAGGTTTATGAAAAACAAGTAAAAGCGTGCTAAGTTCGACCGGGACGAATCATGGGAACCCACCACCATGGTTTCTGCTAAAATATGGGAGCTATTGGGTTGCCCAAAAAGTAATTGCGGATTTTTCATATAGTCGGCGTTGACAAATTTTTTCACAGCTTGTGACTCTGTAATTGCATTCTTTCTTCTGTCAGTTATCAGCTGTTACTTTTAGCTTGCTTTAGAAAAAAAGTGTAAAAAAGGTATATTTGATAAAAGTTCATTCTAAGTTTTATTAAAAATGCATTTACTTTCTTTTAAAAAATCCGCAATTACTTTTTGGGCAACCCAATATATTTTTGGTTATAGACCTATTTGGAACGTACTTGGCACAGTTTTTGAGAGTCATAACAGAACACTATTTGGAAGAATTCAACCAAATCGTATAAAAATTGCTACTTCCAGGGGCTCAAGAAGTCAAATCGGAAGATCGGTTTATATGGGAGCTATATCAGAATTTAGACCGTACTTGGCACAGTTGTTGGAAGTCATTACAGAAAAAATTTCAGCCAAATCGGATAAAAATTTGTGGCTTCTAGGGGCTCAAGAAGTCAAATCGGGAGATCGGTTTATATGGGAGCTGTGTCAGATTCTTGATCTATTTGGACCATACTTAACATAGTTGTTGAAAGTCATAACAAAACACTATGTGCAAAATTTCAGCCAAATCAGACAAAAATTTCGGAATCCAAGTCAAATCGGGAGATCGATTTATATGGGAGCTATATCCAAATCTGAATCTATATGGCCCATTTGCAATCCCCAACGACCTACATCAATATTAAGTATCTGTGCAAAATTTCAAGTGGCTAGCTTTACGTGATGGACCGCTATCGTGATTTCAACAGACGGACGGACATGACTAGATCGACTAAGGATGTCGAGACGATCAAGGATATATATACCTTATGGGGTCCTTGACCAATATTTCGAGGCGTTACAAACAGAATGACTAGATTAGTATACTCTCATCCTATGGTGGTGGGTATTAGAAGGTTAGAAAAATCTTAAGTATTACCGAACGAGATTTGTTAAATCAAGCAAGTAAAAACGTGTTCAGTTCGGCCGTGCTGAACTTTGGATACCCTAAATGGATGAATTAACCATCCTCTTTTATAACAACTCCACTACCACATCCAGAGTAATATGCAAATGGGGCCTGGTCTGGATTATATTAGATTGATATTTAGGTCCCGAGAACTCCTAAAAAAGTAACAGTTTCAGCGAAATCGGCTAAAAAATCCGCTTTTATGGGATTGAGACCCAAAATTGGACGATCGGTCTACATGGCAGCTATATCTAAATATAGTCCGATATGGGCCATATTCGGTTTGAGCATCGGGGCCCCTAGTACAACTCCCTGTTTCAAATTTGAAAAAATCGAGCAAAAAATGCGGCTTTTACGTGGTTAAGACCCAAAATTGTCAGATCGGTCTATATGGCTGCTATATCCAAATATATTTCGATTTGGCCCATTCAAGACTCAAACCCATTCAAGACTCAAACGAACAGAAATTCGAGTCTGTGCAAAATTTCAACTCAATATCTTAATTTTTAAAGACTGTAGCATGATTACAACCAGTGTTGCTACTGTTGGTAGGTTCCTACCAAAATTGGTTGGTTTTTATTCTCTTGGTAAGTTGGTAGGCTCATCTCAATTTTTGGTAGGTTTTTCCAACATCTAAATACCATGTTAATTTCTAAAAAATCGGCTTGAATAACTCAAAATTATTTCACTTCTTGTCCTTTCTGTGTATTCGTCCAGAATAAGACCAAAGATGTCGAGAAGCCAAAATCTGTTACAATGGGTATCACTGCTACCAATTTTAGAAAAAAAACGTTGGCTGTAACTGTTACGAGTGTTAAGGGGTCTCTTTCAAATTTCCAAAATTCTGGTTGAGAAATGCGTCTTTAGTGCATTCAACGCCTTCAATCGGAAAACAGGGTTATATGGCAGCTGCAATATGATCACTCACTGCAACGGTGAAAATGGGTAGGAAAGCGCATTTCTGGCCTCAAACCCTTAAATCGGAAAATCGCTTTATCCAAACTCGGCACTGTCGCTTATTGAAATCGGGGCAAAAATACGATTTTAATGAACTCAAAATTTCTAATCACGAGTTCGGTATACTATTCGGTAGGCCATCTTTGAACTTTAGGTTGTAGAGTGATTTTAATAAATAAATAAAATGGTCATGGATGGTGGATGGAAAAACATATACCGCATTTTTGCCTTGGAGGCCACCGTGGCGCAGAGGTTAGCATATCCGCATATGACGCCGAGCGCCTGGGTTCAAATACTGGCGTGATCATTAGAAAAATTTTCAGCGGTAGTTATCCCTTTACTAATACTGGCTACATTTGTAAGGTTTTCTGCCATGTTAAAACTTCTCTACAAGTGGTGTCGCTATGCGGCAAGTCGTTCGGACTCGATATAAATAAGGAGGCCCCCTATAATTGAGCTTAAAAATTAATTGGACTGCACTCATTGATATGAGAGATGATCCCCTGTTCCTTAATGGAATGTTTATAGGATGTTAGGTAGGATTTTTCTTAAATTTTGATAGGAAATAATTTTCTTAAGTAGCAACACTGATTGCAACTGACAGACACACGGACATCGTTAATTTGCCTTAGAATTTTTCGATGATCCCAAATATTGGGTTGCCCTAAAAGTAATTGCGGATTTTTTAAAAGAAAGTAAATGCATTTTTAATAAAGCTTAGAATGAACTTTTTTTACACTTCTTTTCTAAAGCAAGCTTAAAGTAACAGCTGATAACTGACAGAAGAAAGAATGCAATTACAGAGTCACAAGCTGTGAAAAAATTTGTCAACGCCGACTATATGAAAAATCCGCAATTACTTTTTGGGCAACCCAATATATATACTTTGTAGAGTCGAAAATGGATATATCGATGTGTTGCAAACGGAATGACTAAATGCATATACCCCCTATCCTATGGTGGTGGGTATAAAAAGCTTGAAAGACGGTAAGGAGTGTATTTAAAATATTTTGATCCAACTCCAAGGTTAGCCCCAGCAGCAATATGTCTGAAGTGCTTGTTAAATAAAGGGAAAGTTTACAAAAAATTTTTGTCAATTTTCAACCTATCCATCCCTAATTGCATAGTGTGATCCTACGGGTGGGAAAATTTGTTAAAACCAAAAAGCACACAACAAGTGATTGTCAAAATCATCAAACACGACAATTTCAAAAAATTTTGCTCAAAAAACCTTGGGCTTAACAATATTAAGCAACCATGAATCGAAAATCAAAATCAAGTTTCCGGGTTTAAATGAAAATCTTTGAAACTTTCTTATTAGTCGTAAAAAAAAGAATCTTAATTTTAGGTTTGGGCCCATGGTTGCTTTTTTGTAGCACATCATACCCTTTGCAACGCATCAATATACTGATGAGACTCTTCAAGTAGAGATGGGTATCTACCGGGTAAATCGGATAAAAAAATTTCCTTTTATGGACTCAATACTTTATATCGGGAGATCGGTTTATATGGCAGCTATATCCAAATATGTTTCGATCTAGACAATATTCAACAAAAAGGTTTGGAGGGGTACCAGAACTCGCTGTGTCAAATTTCATTGAAATAGGATAAAAAAAATGCTGCTTTTATAGGCTCCTTACTCTATATCGGGAAATCGGTCTATATGGCAGCTATATCCAAATATGGTCCGATCTGGACCACATTTCACACGAATGGGTAGGGGTCCACCAGAATTCCCTTTGCCAAATTTCATCGAAATCGGATGAAAGGCAATTCATTGCCTCACGATTTTAAGTCTGGTCGGTCTGATCGGTCTATATAGCGGCTATATATAACTAAAATCCGATTTAGTGATATCAGAAGATCAGGTTTATATACAAAGAATATATATTGGGTTGCCCAAAAAGTAATTGCGGATTTTTTAAAAGAAAGTAAATGCATTTTTAATAAAACTTAGAATGAACTTTAATCAAATATACTATTTTACACTTTTTTTCTAAAGCAAGCTAAAAGTAACAGCTGATAACTGACAGAAGAAAGAATGCAATTACAGAGTCACAAGCTGTGAAAAAATTTGTCAACGCCGACTATATGAAAAATCCGCAATTACTTTTTGGGCAACTCAATACAAAGAACATCAAAAATTGTTAGGAAAATATTTTTATACCCAAGGTATCTGCAAAATTATAAATACCCAGCTTTTGGGTATAAATGGGTAAATATACCCGGGTATTTACCCAAAAGGTATTTACCCATCGCCTATCTCTATCTATAAGGTATATATTTTCTTGAGTCCCTTGCCATTCGAAGTCGATTAAGTCATGTCCGTCCTTTTATTCGAACGTCAGTAAGTCCATCTGTCGTGTTTGTGATTTTTTATAACAATTATTACTGAAACTTTTGACCTCACCATCCATCTTAGCTACTACCCTCATACCCAATATTGAACAATAGGAAAGAAAGAACAAAACAAACTCAACAAAAATTCAAGACAATGGTTACAATTCCTTTTTCCACTTGGCAAATTTTGTGTACATTTCTGATGAAGTCAAGTCAATCAGCATTATTGACACTTAAATATCACACAAGGAGCTTAATCTTCAAGAAAAATAGGGGGGGAAGTGAATTGTCTGTCACACCACAGATATTAGATTTAAAAGCTTATAGAAAAAATCAAATATTAACATTTTTCAGGTTAAATTCCAGAGAAAAATTCTGCACCAAACCTAAAGGGAAAAATACAAATACCAGCCACAAAGAGTTAATAATTTAAAATTATTAATTAATTTAATTATTTTTTTTTAACTAACTTATAACTCATCAACGCCTTTGAAATTAACTTTTGTGTGTAATATTATATTTCCTTTGATCTTTGTTTAAACTTTTTCAACGCGCAATAAAGTCAATAAAGTGGTACATATAACGTATACGTAATGTAATTGCTCACCACATGCACAGCCATGTAGCTCATACGCCACCCAGGCCTTTCAATTAAATTGCGGTTATTTATTTCTTATAACACCATCAAACAAAAAATATTTGTTAATGAAAAAATGGGAAAAAATTGAAGGCACTTCCATCGGCATTCTGATGAGGTTACCTTAATGGGGTGGAGTGCGTTTTTGCCTTTTAAAACATATTTAGAAAAGTTTTTCTTACGATTGCCTTTAATCACTGCCTTTTGTATATATAGAATATTCGACAAAATTACTAAGTATGGTGTAAAAATATTTTTGTGAAACATTTTAACTCTACAGAGACTCATTTTGGCCGCTATTTCAAAATATGATTATAAACATGCTAAGAACAGTGCTGTACCACTTCACAAAAGTATTCTAGAAGTAAAAATGTAAGTTCGGCCTGGCCCAATCTTAGAAACCCACCACTATTGATTTTACTTAAAATTTACACAAATTAACTTAATCGAAAGGCATATGTGTTCCTTAAGTTTAAAATTTCGATCAAATCAGGCAATTGAAGCTACTTGGGGTCGCAAAAGACTAATCGGAAGATCGCACATTAGGAGAAGATCGAAAAAACTTGTAATAAGTATGCCGTATGAGATCGGGTAGAGATATCCCTTTGAAATTAGAAATGGTTAGAGCTGAGATCTTAGCCATATCGTGTGCAAAATTTTAAGGCACTTGGTTGTTCGGGCGCCTATTGTCAGGCCCCTAAAGTTGGTCACCTCAACATTACGAAAAATTGTTCGGCTACCAAATCTTCATATGTGGTCCGATTTTCCAAATTCTCCATATATCCCCTAAATCCATATGTCCGATTAACCCATATGACCCTAAACCCATGCAAAAAATAGTTCTATCCCCCACAGCAAATTTACTAAAAAAATGCCGATTTTGAAACCATCTTTGCCCAAAAGGGGTATTTTCGCGATTTTTGTATAACCGCCGTTTGAGATTTTCAAAAAAAGAATTTTGAAAATCGCACCACAAATAAAGATTTAGCAGCCGGAACATTTTTTCGAAATACAGACCAAGCCGGCATTCCTCGTCGCAGGCGATACACTGTGGGAGAAAATCTAAAAAAGTATGCCGTGTGAGGATAAATCTTCATGAAATTTGAAATGGTTGGAGGTGAGGTTTCAGCCCTAGGTGGTCCAAGCGTCTTTTGCCAGGTCCCTTAAGTTGATCACGTACTTTAGGGTCCTGTCAAGAGACCTAGAGCTAACACCTCACCTCTAGTCATTTCAAATTTCAAGGAGATTTTTCGATTTTCTCCCACTGTGAATCGCCTGCGACGAGGAATGCCGTCTCGGTCTCTACCGTCTTAAAAACCACCATATTTCTCGGAATATGCAAATCACCTCATCTCCGTACTCACAATACTTCGAAGGGGCACTTACGACATACATCCCATACATCCCAGTGTTCCTGCATCCAGATGCCCACTCTATATAGCAGTTGCTAAATCAAAGCGGTAGACCGTGTGCTCTGCATCATCAATCACCTCTTCTTCGTAGCAGCAGAATGGTGAGCTGAATTTTCCCATTCTGTGTAGGCACTTGCGAATGTATCGTATTAGTGTCCATAAATTGCCTGCGTCACATAGAAGTTTACGTCGCCCTTCTTTCTACTAGTCCATTGTCGTATATGGGGGATGAGCTTATATTATCTTGACTACCTAATGTTCAGCTTGTCTTGTCGAATATGTTCCAATACATACTCCTGTTGAGGGTTCAGTTTGGCGTCATATACTTCTATACGCTCGAGGATCCGCATTTCTATGTCTGTGGGGATGTGTTCCCTCGTGCGCAGGAGCAGCTCAGTTTTTTGCATTGCCAGCTGTAGCCCGACCATGACCTACTATATTCTTCGTTGCGCCTCCGTCAGTATTTCTTGCTGTGATGACAGCGGCAATGTCCTCAGCATATATGAACGGAAATGTGTTTACTAGCAACTCCATCCTCAGTATTTCGTCGGAGCTGACGTACTAAAGGTCAGGTCCAGTTATGTTACCCTGTGCAGCGCTCCACGTAACTTCCTACTTCCTCATTTGTAGAAGAACACCCTGTCCCTCAGATAGCTTTGATCTTGATCTTGATCCCCATCACATACTTCGGCACTTTAAGTCCATCTTCATGGCCTGCAATATGTCCACCCACCTGATTCTGTTCAAGGTGTTCTTGACGTCCAGCGTTGCCAATAGGATGATGGGTTTGTCGTTTAGTCTGCTGACCGCAACCTGCTTTAGGGACCCGTCTCGAGAGAACTCCTTCTGCGGCGATTGCCTCCGCGACTCTAAGCTGTATTAAATGCTCCAAATGTTCGCCCGCTGAGTGCACAGTGGCCTGTAGGTTAGGTTAGGTAAATGTGGCAGTCCTTTACAGACTCACTGCGGAGCAAACACCATGATAGTATCGATAAAACAGCACCACGCTGCCAACATTCCGACGGTGGTTAAGAGGAACAATAGAGTAGGATACCCTACCATCGTCGATCAACACCATCGCTCTCCTCAGAACCCGATCAAGTAGCTCCAAGGAGGACTTTGGAGCTCCCGTCCATACATAGAAGTTATATTCTATCTTAGGCCTGATCCAATTTACATAAATATTGAGAAGATCAGAGGAAATGAAATACTTTTTGCACCGCTTAAGAAAGCCCTAGCACTTGAATGCTTCTTTCGAATCTTCGAATATATGTTTTGACCAACGGATATCACATTGTATCCTTGAATATCAAGAGCCTCTGATTGTTCAATATCAATACCGCCGATAGATAATGACGATCGTAAAAGGTCAGTGAATCATTTATGTGACAAAAAAAAAAAAAAAACAGCACTGGGTCTTATGTGCATTAAAATCTACTCTGTTCAATCGACCCCACTCCTAAATGACCAGCAAGTCCCTGCAGAGTGTATTATTCATAATCCGCCCCCTGTCTTCGATTTATTGAAGCCTACGGTCGAAAGCAAATGAATGACAGCGATTGCTGTTATCCGCAAATGAGTAGATCGGATTCGAAGTCTGACCCAAAAGATCGTCAATGAAAATAAGGAAAAGGGAGGGAGAAAGCACAGAATCTTGTGGTACACCTGCGGTCAACTTGCATTCAATGGATGAAAACCCATCTATAATAACTCGCATAGCGCGATCTCGAAGAAAGTGCCATATAAATCTAACAAAATCATTACCCATACCCAAAGCGACAAGCTTTGACCAACGTGTACCGTGCCAAACACTCTCAATTGCCTTGGAGATATCTAGAGCCACGTCTTTACTCTCACCAAACTGATGGATGGAACGGCCTCAAAGTTCCGAAAGGAAATCGCAGAAATTGCGGAACACTAAGAAGCGCTAAGAATATCGTTAGACTCCAAAAAAACTCACAAGATGGTGATTAACCATCCCTTCTATAACATTGGAAAGAGCGGAGCATGTCGCAATGGTTTGGTAATTTACAGGATTGTTCACCTCGCCCTTCTTGGGGAATGACAGAACATTTCGCAACCTTCCAACACATTGGGAAAACTCCCGCACGGTTAGCAAGCTTGAAGAGGATGCGTAATGGACGAGCAAGCATCGAAGAACACTTAGACAAGACAAGTGTGAATATACCATACGGGCCCGTGGATTTATTTACGTCGAGATCCGCAAGAAGCCTTTTGATTCATAGTGTATGAAAGAATATCTGGGGCCTCGAACAAGATACGCCTTCAGTCACAGGGGGTGGTTTATTGCTTTCCGGCAAGGTAGAATTCCCCCGCAAACATCTCAACCAGTATATAAGCCTTATCAACCGGGTCAGTGACGAGTCGACGAGTTGCCCCTTACTCTTTTTACAAATCACCAACAGCTCTTACTTTCCCTTAGAGAAGCAGTAACTTTGCCACTTAAATGCTGCTCGTAAAGAAACTCTTTGCCTATAAGTACCTTGGCACATGGAGTTCTTGCCTGTTTGCGCAGCAGTTCAGTATTGGCGGTCTTGTTGAGACCAGTTTCTGAATGCCTCCTCTTTCGATGTGATAGCATTCCTGCATGCCTGGTTAAACCAACTCGTATCTTTTGATCTAACTGATAAAGTCCTAGTGGGTATAAATGACTTCATTTCAAGTAGGATTATCGTTTCTATCATTTCAGCCGCATCATTTATGTCGTCGTTCAAGAAACAAAGTTTCCAATTAAAATGCTGAAATTCACCCAACCTGCTTTTCCATATGCGAAAATTGTGCTGAAAAAGAAGCAGGGCAGAGTACAAAAAAGATGCTGAAATAATGCAATGATCGGAGTTACAAAGAGGTGCAAATATATTGGGTTGCCCAAAAAGTAATTGCGGATTTTTCATATAGTCGGTGTTGACAAATTTTTTCACAGCTTGTGACTCTGTAATTGAATTCTTTCTTCTGTCAGTTATCAGCTGTTACTTTTAGCTTGCTTTAAAAAAAAAGTGCAAAAAAAATATATTTGATTAAAGTTCATTCTAAGTTTTATTAAAAATGCATTTACCTTCTTTTAAAAAAATCCCCAATTACTTTTTGGGCAACCCAATACTATTTTCATACTTTTCGGGGTGCGGAATAGGTCAAGAATATTGAATCGGTTCGGTCGGCGCATCGACTCTCAGTTTTCGTCTGGCTCGAATGGGAAAGCCACGAGGAGTTGGGGACATTGAAATCCCCAGCAACAGCGATTTCACTGTCAGAAAAACCCTTCAAAAAAGGACGTCAAAGCCATTTATTGTAGCCTTCCTTTTCATGTTTGAACTTCTATAGAACTATAAAATGCAGTAGGTGTGTTCCAATCATGATCCTAAATCCAAAGATAATTAAATTCTGGATCTTGTGAGCCTAGGTATTGTTGCCTCTGGAACACTGTATCATCACGTACATATAGCACAATACAGTCGGCATCGCCCGACTTCTGCCTCTCCTTACTGATTTTAACTATATTTCCCTTAATTTGGGAGCTGATAGTTGTTTTGGATGTTTTGATATGCACGGCAATTTAGTCCATATTGGACTATAATTTAGAAAACAAACAATATTATAGCCTATTATTAACGTAATTTTCACATAACAGTACATAATTCCATGCTTTACCAAACCAATGACTATAGTAGTCAAACCTCAGCCTGTAATTGAGGACATAAAAACTTATAAACCGAAATAGACGCCAACAAGTCTTTGGTGTTAAAGGCCTTCATTGAATGGCCATTTCGAAGCAAATATATTTTTTTCTCGAACACAACCGCAAAAAATGTTTCACTTAATATGGATAAAAAAAAAGTAAAGTGTGAAAAACAAAACAAAAAAAAAGAAAAACAAAAATCGAAAGGAAGGTCACTTTTGATGTCATTGCCCAAGGGACCTTACCACACTCAAATACACCAAACCCAAACAAACAATGTGAAAAAAGGGAAATGAGATAGTAAGAGTATGGAAAACAAATTAAATTTCGAATTTGTAACGGTTAGCAGCATAACATGATATTTAACAGCGGATGTCAGAAAACAAAAACCTTAACCTTTGGTTTGGATTGGATTGGATTTTATCCATAATACGAAATAAATGTGTTGAAAAATACAGAATACAGTGGTGTGAGTGGTGAGTGGTGATTGGGTTGGGGCTTTGGTATGTCATGTCCTTTTGGGATTAGTCTCTCTTTTTAACACATAAAGCTTTATTTGCTTGTTATGTGCAGATAAACAAGTTTTCCCTGCTGTTATTGATGAACGGCAATTAATTATGACCGTAAGCGTTGCTGGGTATTGCGATGCTTGATTGATGTTTAAACTTCCAAGTTATAATCCAATGTCGCTTTTGTGTGTATAGCTGACTGCGTATGTCTATACCATGGCAATTCAATTTATTGGCTGAGTTCAAAGCGAAACACAAGAATTGAATGGCATTAATGTCAAAAAATTTTGTACATTTAATTAATAAAATAAAGACGGGCAAGTAAAGACTTATTTCATACGAAAAACAAAGGAAAGAGACTTGAAATTTATACAGCTCAATCATTGTGGATTACTATTTAGCTGAACAGGGCATGCACCGCTGCGCCTTCTTTTACTTTATATGGAACAAAATTATCCTTTGAATATTTATTTTTTGTCAATTAAAGAGCTCTGAGTGAAATACCATGCTATATAGCTTGAGAAACAGTATAACAATATATTTAAATACCTTTATCTGAATTCCATATGATCATTATATTGGGTTGCCCAAAAAGTAATTGCGGATTTTTCATATAGTCGGCGTTGACAAATTTTTTCACAGCTTGTGACTCTGTAATTGCATTCTTTCTTCTGTCAGTTATCAGCTGTTACTTTTAGCTTGCTTTAGAAAAAAAGTGTAAAAAAGTATATTTGATTAAAGTTCATTCTAAGTTTTATTAAAAATGCATTAACTTTCTTTCAATAAATCCGCAATTACTTTTTGGGCAACCCAATACGTCTATGAATTCGCTCGGAGGGTTTATGGTCATTTAAGTTTGGATGTAAATGACTTATTTTAGCTTAAAAGACTTTCTTGGAGCCCGATATTCTCATATGGATTTTGGTAGTGGGAAGTGCCCCATGCTGGGGTGGTGTGGGCCCTCAGAAACATTATCCATTAAGTGGGTATGAATTTCGTGCCCTACTCCCAAACACCTTTCATTTGAGCCCTAAAATGGCCAAGATCGGTAGATATGTATGTCCTGAAAAATATTAGCATCGCGCTCTACCTTAAAAAAACCATTTTTAAACCCCATATTGCCATTGGTTTAAGGAGAGTTTATGGGATGAGGCGTCCCCGAAACCCTTGGCCCCATAATTGTTTATTAAATTCATTTTTAAATCTCAAATAATTTTCATTTGAGCCACATATCACCATGGTCGGTAAATTTTTACCATTTGGGCGGTGTTTTTGGGGGAAGGGGCGGTGCCCCATATACATGGTCCCACTTTTGGATATCAGATTCGTATTATACTCCCAAATACCTTGATTTGAGCCCCATATTGCGTCGGTCAGTAAATAATTGCTGTTTAAGGGTTGTTTTTGGGGAAAGGGTAGACACCCAGAAAATTGGTTCCGAAAGTGGGTATCAGTTTTGTGCTGTACTCCCCAACACCTTTCGCTAGAGCCCCGCATTGACATGGTCGGTAAATATGTCCGATTTAGGAGTGTTTTGGGAAGTGAGGTGGTCTCCCAAACACTTAACCCTGGAAATATTGGGTTGCCCAAAAAGTAATTGCGGATTTTTCATATAGTCGGAGTTGCATTCTTTCTTCTGTCAGTTATCAGCTGTTACTTTTAGCTTGCTTTAGAAAAAAAGTGTAAAAAAAGTATATTCGATTAAAGTTCATTCTAAGTTTTATTAAAAATGCATTTACTTTCTTTTAGAAAATACGCAATTACTTTTTGGGCAAGCCAATATATCAGCATCTTGCTCTACTCTCAAATATCATTTATTTGAACCCCATATAGCCATTGGTCTCACAATTTGATAACAAATACGTTTGCTAATTTCCAATGCCTTTTATTTAAACCCCTTACTGCAAAAGTCAGCAAATATGTCCGGTTTGGGGTATGGGCCCTAAAAACTATTAACATCGAGCTCCACTCTCCTTAGAACCCAAATTGTCATGGTGAGCAAATACGTCCTATTTGCTAATTTGGGTAGGACGTCGGTTAGACAGGTGGTCCTGAATGATGATACCACATTCGTAGTCTACTCCCAATTACCTTTCATTTGAGCCCCATATTTCCATAGTCGAGAAACATGACCGTTATGGGGGTTGTTGTGAGGAAAGGGGCGACCACTCAATGACTTGGCCCTAAAAATATATATCAGATTCTTGTTTTACTCTAAAATATCTCTAATTTGAGCCCCATATTGCAATGGTCAGCAAATACGTCCTATTTGGGTGGTTTTATGGGGTTGGGGTGGCTTTTTCCTGAACATTGATATCAGATTCGTGCTTTACTTCCAAAGACTTATCTTTTTTGGGCCCCATATTGCTATGGTCGTAAATTTATCGCCTTTGGGGGTGTTTTGGGGAAGGAGTGGACCCCCACAAACTTGCTCCCACATTTGGATATCAAATTCCTAATCTTCTCGCATATATTGGGTTGCCTAAAAAGTAATTGCGGATTTTTTAAAAGAAAGTAAATGCATTTTTAATAAAGCTTTGAATGAACTTTAATCAAATATATAATTGCCATTTTATTCGATAACCTTTTGCCATCTTTCTGGCAAATTTATTATTCCACGCTCATAGAACTTCTGGCCTTTATCTGCAAAAAACTGAACCAAGTGCGATTTTATAGCCTCATCATTGCCGTAAGTTTTACCATTTAAGGAGTTCTGCAAAGATCGAAATAAATGGTAGTCTTATGGTGCAAGGTTAGGGCTATATGGTGGATGCATCAAAAGTTCCCAGCCAAGCTCACTCAGTTTTTGGCGAGTGACCAAAGATGTGTGCGGTCTAGCGTTGTCCTGGTGGAATATGACACCTTTACGATTGACCAATTCTGGTCGCTTCTCCTTGATGGCTGTATTCAAATTGTCCAATTGTTGACAGTAAACATCCGAATTAATCGTTTGGTTCCTTGGAAGCAGCTCAAAATATACCACACCCTTCCAATCCCACCAAACAGACAGCATAACCTTCTTTTGGTGGATATCAGCCTTTGAAGTGGTTTGAGCTGGTTCACCATGCTTGGACCATGATCGTTTTCGACTAACGTTGTTGTAAACAATCCATTTTTCATCTCCAGTTATGATTCGTTATAAAAACGGATCGAATTCATTGCGTTTAAGGTGCATATCACAAGCGTTGATTCTTCGGTTTGTTAAATGAATTTCTTTCAATACATGTGGTACCCAAATATCAAGCTTTTTCACCAGTGCAAGACTTTTTATGTGATAATGAACGGTTGATTTTGGTATATTTAACTTCTCTCATATCTCACGCTCAGTTACATGACGATCCAATTCGATTAATGCTTAAAATTTGTCAACGCCGACTATATGAAAAATCAGCAATTACTTTTTGGGCAACCCAATATCATTCATTTGAGTCCCATATTGGCATTGTCAGTAAATATGTCCGATTTAGGGGGGTTTTGGGGGTTGGTGTGGTCCCCCAAACACTTGGTCCGACAATTGGATATCAGATACGTTTTCTACTCTTAAATACCTTTCATTTGAGTCCCATATTGTCGTAATTGGACTATGTATATATTTGGTAGGTTTTGGGGGTGGGGCGGCCCCCTAGGTACCCCATCCGAAATTTGGATATCATATTTTTGTTTGTAGATTACTATAAGAGAGCACACAAAATTTCGGTTAAATCGCACCACCACCCATCTCCGAGATCTGGCGTTTCTGAAAATTGGGGTAAGGGGGAGGGTCCGCCCCCCCTTCAGATATCAAAAATGTAGTACCCTATTTTCACCACAGGATCATTATGCACTGCCTGTGAATATTTTAAGAAAATCGTTTCAACCGTTTCTGAGTCTATAGGGAACACACAAACAACCACAAATTGATTTTTATATATAAGATTTTCATAATTTGGCCGTAATATTTTCTTGCAAAACTTATAAAGGGTGATTTTTTTGAGGTTAGGATTTTCATGCATTAGTATTTGACAGATCACGTGGGATTTCAGACATGGTGTCAAAGAGAAAGATGCTCAGTATGCTTTGACATTTCATCATGAATAGACTTACTAACGAGCAACGCTTGCAAATCATTGAATTTTATTACCAAAATCAGTGTTCGGTTCGAAATGTGTTCAAATTTTGACAAATTTTGTTCAGCGATGAGGCTCATTTCTGGTTGAATGGCTACGTAAATAAGCAAAATTTCCGCATTTGGAGTGAAGAGCAACCAGAAGCCGTTCAAGAACTGCCCATGCATCCCGAAAAATGCACTGTTTGGTGTGGTTTGTACGCTGGTGGAATCATTGGACCGTATTTTTTCAAAGATGCTGTTGGACGCAACGTTACGGTGAATGAACACATTTCGAACCGAACACTGATTTTGGTAATAAAATTCAATGATTTGCAAGCGTTGCTCGTTAGTAAGTCTATTCATGATGAAATGTCAAAGCATACTGAGCATCTTTCTCTTTGACACCATGTCTGAAATCCCACGTGATCTGTTAAATACTAATGCATGAAAATCCTAACCTCAAAAAAATCACCCTTTAGGATCCTTAATGAATATTTCAATGCATTGTTAACGCAATTACTTAATAAATATACCCTAATCCTATAGTGTTTGCTATGAAATAATCCATAAGTTGTCCTTGTTTAAATAACTCTGAAAATTAGGGTAAGGGGGAGGATCCGCCCTCCCTTCAGATATCAGAAAATGTAGTACACTATTTTCACCACAGGATCATTATGCACCGTCTGTGAATATTTCAAGAAAATCGGTTCAAAAAGTAAGATTTTCAAAATTTGCCCGCAATATTTTCTTGCAAAACTTAGAGGGTCCTTAATAAAATTTCAATATTTTGTCAACGCGATTACTTAATAAATATACCCTAATCCTATAGTGTTTGCTATGAAATAATCCATAAGCTGTCCTTGTCATTGTTTAAACAACTCTCGTTAATATTAGAAAAAACACACTGCCCATTAGATTCAAATTAATTCAAACATGACCTTGAACTTAGTGTAAATTTACAGTAACTACATTAACACTTTGCATCTTTCGGCAAACAAACACCAATTAAAGACTAGCAAATATTTGCGCAAAAATGTTAATGGAGATTTTCACTTAAATTAATTTATTCAATTGCCTTTTACTGCTCATACTCTTTGGGAATTTTTTGCACGTCCAGCTGTTAAAACACAATAACAACACGTTGGCTTTTGCTAATTATCCTAAAAATCTTTAGCTGGTATACAAATGTAATGGGTTGCCGTTGAGCAGTTAAATTTTTGTCTAAACATTGATAAGGAGGATGAACAAGTTTAATGAACATATATTAGGCATCATTTTATGAACAACACCATAGAATGGAGAGCAGCAAATTCATGTTGTCAATGCGTTGGTTATGTCTTGAAATATCCTTTTTCAAATCTACAAAGAATATTTCTGTATTCTTGGTCGTTTATATGGAAGCCATGACAGGTTATGGATCTATTCGCACTATACTGGTACTTGAGCTGGAGGCTCAATTAGTAAACAAGGGAGATTGGTTTATGTTGGGGGTCTTAGCAGAAATCATAGTGCAAAAATTCAGCTAATTTAGATAAGAATTGCGCCCAATAGAGGCTGAAGAAGTAAAAAACCTGAGATCGGTTTAAATCAACAATGTCCAAAATAAAAATGTGACTGTATGTGTGAAATACTCTCTTTTAGAATTTTTATAACTCTCAAAATATATAAAAAACCTTTTTTATACCCACCACCGACGATACACCCCTATATTCATTTTGTCATTCCGTTTGCAACACATCGAAATATCCATTTCCGACCCTATAAAGTATATATATTCTTGATCAGCGTAAAAATCTAAGACAATCTAGACATGTCCCTCCGTCTGTTCGTCTGTCTGTTGAAATCACGCTACAGTCTTCAAAAATGGAAATATTGAGCTGAAACTTTGCACAGATTCTTTTTTTGTCCATAAGCAGGTTAAGTTCGAAGATGGGCTATATCGGACTATATCTTGATATAGCCCCCATATAGACCGATCCGCCGATTTTGGGTCCTAGGCCCATGAAGGCCACATTTATTATCCGATTTTGTTGAAATTTTGGACAGTGAGTTGTCTTAGGCCCTTCGACATCCTTCGTGAATATGGCTCAGATCGGTCCAGATTTGGATATAGCTGCCATATAGACCGATCCTCCGATTTAGGGTCATAGGCCCATAAAAGCTACATTTATTACCCGATTTTGCTGAAATTTGGGACAGTGAGTTGTGAAAGGCCCTTCGACATCCTTCGTTAATTTGGCCGAAATCGGTTCAGATTTGGATATAGCTGCCATATAGACCGATCCGCCGATTTTGGGTCCTAGGCCCATAAAGGCCACATTTATTATCCGATTTGGCTGAAATTTTGGACAGTGAGTTGTCTTAGGCCCTTCGACATCCTTCGTGAATATGGCTCAGATCGGTTCAGATTTGGATATAGCTGCCATATAGACCGATCCTCAGATTTGGGGTCTTAGGCCCATTAAACACGCATTTATTGTCCGATGTCGCCGAAATTTGGGACAGTGAGTTAAGTTAAGCCCCTTAACATGCTTCTGCATTATCGCACAGATCGATCCAGATTTGGATATAGCTGCCATATAGACCGATCTCTCGGTTTTAGGTTTTGGGGCCATAAAAAGCGCATTCATTGTCCGATGTTGCCGAAATTTGGGACAAAGAGTTAAGTTAAGCCTCTCCACATATATCTGCTATGGGACATAAGGTATGAGTTTTGCACCGGATTGTGACGAAACGTGGTTTACATATATACCCGAGGTGGTGGGTATCCAAAGTTCGGCCCGGCCGAACTGAACGCCTTTTTACTTGTTTTTTACTAAATCAATCATTAAAATAAAAAGTTTTAAATACTTTTTTATATCTTGCAAGGGTTTAATCAACAAATATCATTGTTTTCAAAAATAACAAGTAAGAGCGTGCTAAGTTCGGCCGACCCGAATCTTGTATAACCTCCACCATGGATTGCATTTGTCGAGTTCTTTACGCGATATCTCTTTTTAGGCAAACAAAGAATAATGAATAAGAGCTGTTATGCCATTGGAGCCAAACAAAGTCCGATTCGGACCATTAATGAATTGAAAGCTGAACATTGTAGAAGTCATTGTATAATATTTCAGTTCATTGGGATAAGAATTGCGCCTTGTAGGGGCTCAAGAAGCAAAATCGGGAAATCGGTTTTTATGGGAGCTGTATCTAGCTATAGATCGATTCAGACCATCAGATCGATTCAGACGTCATGAGAGAAGCCCTTTGTAGACATTTCTGCCAAACCGGTTAAGAAATGTGCCGTCTAGAGGCTCAAGAAGTCCGGATCCCAGATCGGTTTATATGGCAGCTATATCAGGTTATGTACCGAATTGCGCCATACTAAGCACAGTTATTGAAAGTCATAACAAAACACCTCATGCAAAATTTCACCCAAATCGGATGAGAATTGCGCCCTCCAGCGGCTCAGAAGTCAAGATACAAGATCGGTTTATATGACAGCTATACCAGATTATAAACCGAAACACCACGTGCAAAATTACAGCCAAATCTGATAAGAATTGCGCTCCCTAAAAGCTGAAGAAGTCCAGACCCCAGATCGGTTTATATGGCAGCTGTATCAGGTTATGGACCGATTTAGACCATACTTAGCACAGTTGTTGGAAGTGACACCAAAACACCATGTGCAAAATTTCAGTCAAATCAGGTGAGAATTGCGTCCTCTAGTGGCTCCAGAAGTCAAGACCCAAGATTGGTTTATATGGCAGCTATATCAAAACATGGACCGATATGGCCCATTTACAATCCATTTCTTATGGGAAATGGTTCTAAACTACCCTTTCTTAAGGGAAAGGGTACTATAACTTCCCTTTCTAAAGGAGAATTGTACTAAAACAACCCTTTCTTAAAGGAAAGGCTGCTAAAGGTACTATTTCTTAAGGGAAGGGGTACTCAAACTACTATTTCTTAAGGGAAAGGGTACTAAAACTACTATTTCTTAAGGGAAAGGGTACTAAAACTACCTTTTCTTTAAGGAACGGGTGCCACCCTTTCTTGTGGGAAAGGGTATTAAAACTACCCTTTCTTGTGGGAAAGGGTATTAAAACTACCCTTTCTTGTGGAAAAGTGTATCAAAACTACCCTTTCTTGTGGGAAAGCATATTAAAACTACTTTTTCATGTCGGAGAGGGTATGGAAACTACCCCTTCCTGTGGGAAAGGGTATTAAAACTACCCTTTCTTCTGAGAAAGCGTATTAAAACTGCCCTTTCTTAAGAGAACGGGTACCCAAACTAGACTTTCTTAAGGGAAAACACCTAAACACAACTTGGAAAAAATATTGAAAGTCATTAACGAAACCATTGTGCAAAATTTCATTGAATTTAGATAAAAACTGCGCGCTCTAGAGACTTAGGCAGTAAAATCAGGAGATTGATTTATATGGGCCGATTCAGACAGTTCTGGGTAAAAATATTGGAGGTGCAAAATTTCAGCCAGTTCAAAAAACGAATAGCGCCCTCTTGAGGTTCTTGAAGTCAAATCGGTAGATAGGTTTATATAGGAGTGCCTCCACTTATAAGGTTGTGCCCCTTGTCCTCGCACCATCCGACCAAGGCCCGGACCGTGGCCTAAAAAATGCTTGGCCTTTTGGGATTTTGTTTTACTGACTATCACCCTGATTAGGAATTTCCTGTCTCGTTGTATGGTAAGTTTCCACTTGCGCAGATGAGCTGATACATACCTATTATAAGCATGTAGTCTTTAGTCTGTAATAGTTCAGCTGACAACCATCGGCTCCTGCTGCCTTGTGGTACTTCAGTTAGGTTACTTCTGAACTTATTCCAGTTAAACCATACCCTAAGCACACTATCTGCATCCACTATCAGTTAAGTTACCGCTGACCTTATTCTAGTTAGACCAGACTTCTTTTGTTGTTTTAAAGGCAGGATGTTATGTCTCCTGCAGATCTTCATTTTCCCACATTTTCACCTATTCAAATCTCTTTTATAGATGTCACACTTTTTTATACCCTCCATCATAGGATGGAGGTATACTAATTTCGTCATTCCGTTTATAACACCTCGAAATGTTCGTCTAAGACCCCATTAAATATATATATATATATGTATTCTTGATCATCATGATATTTTAATCGAATCGATCCAGCCATGTCCCTTTGGCTGTCCGTCTGTGGAAAGCACGCTAACTATCGAAGCAGTCAAGCTAGGCGCTTGAAATTTTGCAAAAATACTTCTTACTAGTGGAGGTCGGTTGGGATTTTAAATGGGCCGAATCGGTCCATGTTTTCATATAGCTACCATATAAACCGATGTCCCGATTTTACTTCTTGAACCTCTAGAGGGCGCAATTCTTATCCGAATTGGCTGAAATTCTGACTTCTTGTGCCAAGTGTGGCCTGAATCGGTGCATAACCTGATATAGCCTTCATATAAACCGACCTCCTGATTTTACTACTTGAGCCTCTAGAGGGCGTAATTCTTATTCGATTTTGGTGAAATTTTGCACAGTTACTGTATCTTCGACCTCTAACATACGTGTCAAATATGGTCTGAATTGGTCTATAACCTGATATAGCTGCCATATAAACCGTTCTCACGATTTAACTTCTTGAGCCTCTAGATGGCGCAATTCTTATCCGAATTAGCTGGAATATTGCGCAATGACTTCTTCTATGACCCTTAACACATGTGTCAAGTACAGCCTGAATCGGTGCATAACCCGATATAGCTGCCATATAAACTGATCTCCCAATTCTTATCCAAATTGGCTGAGATTTAGCACATTAACTTTTGGTGCCGCCTCAACACACGTGTCAAGTGTGGCCTAAATCGGTGCCTAACCGCATAGCTTCCATATATACCGATCTCCCGATTTTATTTCTTGAGCCTCTAGAGGGCGCAATTATTATCTGAATTGGCTGAAATTTTGCATAATGACTACTTTCATGACCCCTAACATATGTGCTAAATATGATCTGAATCGGCTTATAACCTGACATAGCTCCCATATAAACCAATCTCCCGATTTTACTCCTTAAGCCTCTAGAGGGCGCAATTCTTACCTGAATTGACTGAATTGCACAATCACTGTATCTATGACCTTCAACATACATGCCAAATATGGTCTTAATCGATTCATAACCTGATGATAAACCTATCTCCCGCAATTCTAGCTCCCATATAAAACTATCTCCCAATTTTACTTCTTGAGCCTCTAGAGGGCATGATTCTTATACGATCTTGCTGCAATTTGGCAAGTATGATGCGAATCTGTTCTTAGGCTGATATAGCTCCAATAGTATAGCTTTTCTGAATCATTATCCTTTGTTTGCCTATAAAGAGATACCTGGCAAAGAATTTGGCAAATGCGATCCATGGTGGAGGGTTTATAGGATTTGGCCCAGCCGATCGAACTTAGTACGCTTTTGTTATACCCACCACCGACGGATGGGGGTATATTCATTTTGTCATTCCGTTTGCAACACATCGAAGTATCCATTTCCGACCCTATAAAGTATATATATTTTTGATCAGCGTAAAAATCTAAGACGATCTAGTCATGTCCGTCCGTCTGTCTGTTGAAATCACGCTACAGTCTTCAAAAATAGAGTTATTGAGCTGAAACTTTGCACAGATTCTTTTTTTGTCCATAAGCAGTTCGAAGTTCGAAGATGGGCTATATCGGACTATATCTTGATATAGCCCCCATATAGACCGATTCGCCGATTTAGGGTCTTAGGCGAATAAAAGCCACATTTATTATCCGATTTTGCTGAAATTTAGGACAGTGAGTTGTGTTAGGCCATTCAACATCCTCCGTCAATTTGGCCCAGATCGGTCCAGTTTTGGATATAGCTGCCATATAGACCGATCCTCCGATTTAGGGTCTTAGGCCCATAAAAGCCACATTTATTATCCGATTTTGTTGAAATTTTGGACAGTGAGTTGTCTTAGGCCCTTCGACATCCTTCGTGAATATGGCTCAGATCGGTCCAGATTTGGATATAGCTGCCATATATTCCGATCCTCCAATTTAGGGTCTTGGGCCCATAAAAGCCACATTTATTATCCGATTTTGCTGAAATTTTGGACAGTGAATTGTCTTAGGCCCTTTGACATCCTTTGTGAATGTGGATCGGTTCAGATCGGTTCAGATTTGGATATAGCTGCCATATAGACCGGTCTCTCGGTTTTAGGTTTTGGAGCCATAAAAAGCGCATTTATTGTCCGATGTTGCCGAAATTTGGGATAAAGAGTTAAGTTAAGCCCCTCCATATATTTCTGCAATTTGGTCTAGATCGATCAAGATTTGCATATAGCTGCCATAAAAACCGATTATGAATTTTCGACCGGATTTTGAGAAAAGGTGGTTCACATATATATCCGAGGTGGTGGGTATCCAAAGTTCGGCCCGGCCGAACTTAACGCCTTTTTACTTGTTTTATATTATAGCTGTCATTTGATCAACCTCATGATTTAACCTCTACATAAGATTCGAGCAATTTTGGACCGTCCATATTTAACATCTTTTTAACTTTGTTCGCCAAAGGCATCTCTTCTTGGACCCCCCAGCGTAAGTAAAGTCCTGTTAATTAAACTATATCTGTCTTTGTTAGCAGTTTCCTTTGAGTGTTGGTTTTTGTTTAAATAACAGGGATTTTCTAGAAATCCAATATACTCTAGAGACACAGAATGTGGAAATCAACAACCAACAATTTTCAACTCCTCATACAAATGAAGAAGGCAAAAGAAAAAAAAAACAACCAGAATGTCCAGAATAGGAGGATGATTCAGATTAGTTTATCGTTGCACAAGATTCCAATTAACATTTGGTGGTAATTTCTGGTATTAGTGATTCTGCCAAAATGTTTTTGAGGATAATTAAAACCATTTTTTAAATTGTTTACCTATTTAATTTTAATATTTTATTTCTTTTATCACTATCTTCAATTTAACAACTTTTACAACATTAATTGTGATCATTTATTCCTCTGCAGCGATACTGATGGTAGAATTTTGATTTTGATTTATTATTTTATCCTAAAATATGGCGAGCCTAGCTAACCATAACACTAGGGACTTGACGGCGAATATGATTAGAATTCTGGCAGGCCAACGGAGTGGTTTGAAGATATGTCACATTAACGCCCAAAGCCTGAATAATAAGATTGATGAATTCCGATTTATCTTTGAGAATTCAGGTTTGGATGCTATTTGCGTATCAGAGACGTGGCTGAAGGAGACTACTCCTGATTCTTTCATTGATCTTGTTGGGTATACTGTCTACAGGGCTGATAGACCACGCAGAGGAGGCGGCACAGCGATTTATGTCCGCGACAATCTGAGGACTCGCATTTGTGCCAGATCAGTGGCTGATGATAGCATTGAATATGTGTTTATAGAATTATCTGCCACGGAAAGGAAGCTGTTACTTGGTTGTGTCTATAGGCCAAATAACAATATTGACATACAACCATTCTTGGAAGTAGTGGAACACCTTACGATTACCTACCCGGATGTCATTATTGCAGGGGATCTAAATTCCAACATTCTTTTGGACTCAAGTCTCACAGCCCAGATGTCTTCATTGGGCTTATTACCTTTCAACACTTCCATGCCGACTCATTTTTCGTCCAGTTCCAGTACCCTCCTTGATTTGTTTTTTGTCAGTGAGATTTCTAAAGTTTCATTGTATGACCAACTGTCCGCATCGTGCTTCTCCAACCATGACTTGATTTTTCTGTCTTACAACTTTGAGATCCTGTCTTACAACTTTGAGATCCTTGGAAGGGAGGAGTCTTACTCATATAGAGATTTCAATAGTCTGGACCACGAAGCCTTACCTTCTTTGATTTCTGATATCGATTGGAGTCTGCTATACCGCATGGAATCGATAGACGATCAGGTGAACTTTTTATCTAGAAATGTGTGCGCTGTCCAAGATTTTGTGCTCCCGATCAAAATGAGACATATTTGTTCGAAGACTAAACCTTGGTTTTCGGCAGATATTCGTGTTGCAATTGAGTCCCGAAACACTGCATACCGTAGATGGAAACGTTTTAGGACGTCGCACCTACGAGAGGAATTTCGCTCCAACAGATCCCGTGTCAATAAGTTGATAAGAGCTGCCAAGATCAATTACTACCTCAGACGTTTTACCTCTGCGATCGGTTCGAGGAAGACTTGGAAGACCATTCACGACATTGGTATCGGTCGCAGATCCCCCGATAACATCACTGATGTGGATGTGGACCAGCTTAATGCTACTTTCACCAATATTCCAACAAACCCCATAGATCCTAGTTTCTATGACTTTGAGTTGACTCTTGGGGATCGTCACAGCGAAGGTTTTGAATTTTCGGGTATAGAACAGAACGATGTGGTACTTGGTTTCTCCATGGTGAAGTCAAATGCAGTTGGATTCGACGGCATTGAACCAAGATTTCTCAAGGTACTATTACCATTTATTTTGCCATACATTACCCACATTTTTAACAGCATTTTGACCAGAAGTTCATTTCCGGTGGCATGGAAGTACGCTAAAGTTATACCCTTACCCAAGAATTGTAGGGAGTTTCGGCCCATCTCCATTTTGTGTTTTCTGTCCAAAGTCTTTGAGAAGATAATGTATAGACAGATATTTTCGTATATAAATGAGAACTCTCTTTTATATGAGAAGCAGTCAGGTTTCCGTCCCGGACGTAGTTGTATAAGTGCTCTAGCAGATGTGGTGGAGGATATCAGGAGTAACTTGGAGAATGACGAATTGAATTTGCTTGTTCTCCTCGACCATTCAAAGGCATTCGATACGGTCGATCACACTATGTTGGCAGCAAAATTAAAAAACCTGTTTCATTTCTCGTCTTCGTCTGTTCGTCTAATCATGTCATATCTCTCCAATCGTACCCAATCCGTGGTTTCGAAGTCATCAGTTTCTAGTCCCTTGCCTGTTATTCGAGGAGTGCCCCAGGGTTCAATCTTGGGTCCTATTCTATTTTCTTTATATAGCAACGACCTGCCAGACCAGCTCTCATTTTGTAAGACCCACATGTATGCTGATGATGTGCAGGTCTATATAAGTAGCACGAAGGAATGCTTAGACGACCATGTCAGGATGCTGAACCATGACCTGTCCAGAATTTATGAATGGGCAAATGCTAATGGCTTGTGCCTTAATCCTCTCAAGTCGAAGTGCATGGTTATTAAGAAAAGGGTTTCACGTTTCACTTGCGATCCTGTTGTTGTTGTTGCTAATGAGAGGTTAGAGATCGTGGCTCGTGCAAAGAACCTGGGGGTGACTTTCAACAGTACCTTGTCGTGGACAGACCATATTAATGCTGCTGTTGGTCAAGGGTATTCAAAGCTTCGCTCGCTTTGGTCCACTCAACAACTTACTCCTCTTTGGGTAAGAATACTTTTGGCAAAGTCATATATTATACCTAGCCTACTCTACGGTTGTGAGCTATTTGCAAACTGTGATTCTCGAAGCAGTCGTAAGATCGATACTTTCTTCAACAGTGTGGTACGCTATGTATATGGTCTTCGTCGACGAGACTCCACTTTCCGTTTCTCCAGATCCTTATATGGTGTATCATTTCGTGATGTTTTGCTCATGAGGTCATTGACCTTTTTACATAGGATAATATATACACAGGCACCATCTCATTTATTTGAGAGAATCAGATTTGCAAGGTCGAACCGAGGAAACAAATTGATTCCAATGATACACCGTAGCTTAGTCTCTCAATGGCATCTATTTATATTCGCCGTTCAGCTCTGGAACTCTCTCCCGCACGACCTTCAAACCATCAGTAACGTTGTAACATTTAAAGGTAAATTACTAGATCACTTTAGGGATTCTAGATAAGTCTTGTTAAAAATAAATATGTCAAGTGTTAATTTTGATTTGTGAGCGGTAAATAATTGTATACCAATATTTTTCTTATTTTTGATTTATTACTCAAATTAACATCCTATTTATATTTTGTTAGTTTCAAGCTTATTATATTTGATTTTTTTTTCTTTTTTTTACATTTATTTATTTATACTTTGTCTAACATTGTAACTTTAAAAGGATTAATTTCCCGTACTATAATCATAAGAACATGCGTTCTTGTTGTGCGGGTGTCAATAAATTACAAATTACAATTACAAAAAAAAAAATGCATATACACGGACTGGTTTTAATGTTATGCTAGAATTGCAAATGCCTTTCGTAGCTATGCTGTGGATTTTGGCAAAAACAAACAAAAATATACAACAAGAAAGTATGAAGGAAAAATATGGGATGTGTAGTTGGTGTAATGGAGATACATTTGTCAGATATAAAACTAAAATGTGGAAAGTTTTAGACAAATGAATGGCAAATGAGTCACTTTGTTATTAATGTGATGGTTTTCTGTTAAAGGTTGCAGTAAGGCTTTTAAAATTAAAAAAAAAAAAACTAAAATTATTGTAATAAAGAAGAGAGAAATTTTATACAAAAGTTAAAGAAGTTGAGACCCATCTTTCACCATATTCCTTGTTATATCCTACACCACAGGAAATTGTATCCAAAGGTCAGGGAAATGTTGACCTAATTTACACCATCCGGCCTGTTTGGAGAAATTTCAATAAAATATTCAAACTTCTTGTCTTATATTCAAACATATTACTGAAAAGGTTTGCCAGAATGAAATCAAAGAAAATCTTTGGTTTTGCGTTTTCGAAAACCGGAACAGGCCTTCATATTTCCACACCACTTATGAAGAAGCGCTATTTCCATTATTAAGTATACCAAAGTGGTTAGAAGTGTTTCCTGCTTTGAGCATGCCAAGTCCGTGTGTCCGTCTGTCTGTTTTTCTCTCCTTGTATTGCAATGATCAAACTACAAGGTTGCATATGATGTCCGATTATCATAACATTTTGCAGAAGTCACTTATTGGACCCAAGGAAACAATTCAGATTAAAACAAAGCTCCCATATATTGGGTTGCCCAAAAAGTAATTGCGGATTTTTTAAAAGAATGTAAATACATTTTTAATAAAACTTAGAATGAACTTTAATCAAATATACGTTTTTTTACACTTTTTTCTAAAGCAAGCTAAAAGTAACAGCTGATAACTGACAGAAGAAAGAATGCAATTACAGAGTCACAAGATGTGAAAAATTTTGTCAACGCCGACTATATGAAAAATCCGCAATTACTTTTTGGGCAAACCAATATAACTTTCATCCAAAATATGATTTTCTACGACTATAATCTAAAAGGCCAAACTTAAATAAGATTCTCTAGCTTTCTATTATTACATTTTAAGGCAAAGGACTTAAAGATCAGCCCTGATCTACCATCTCATTCACCAACCCTCTTCCCATCTTAGCTTGGTGCATACAATTTTCTTAAACATATAACGATGTTCCGCCTTTGTAATGCCTTTGTTGTAAACTATTATCACAAGTTTACACATTTTCCATCATTAAAATCTCCCTCAGATATGTTTACCAAAATGTTATGCTTACATAACCAAACAACGACATATTTCAGTAGTTAAAAAACTCCCTCGCATATTTTTTTTTGTATTGTATTTTTTTTATAATATTTTATCATATCAACTTTATGGAAACTGCATTAAAAATGAAAATGCCAAGTCAAAAAACTTTGAGATGCAGAATATTAAATGCCAAAAACTATAAAAGCTTGGAGAACGCATGCAATTTATAAAGAATCCCATAAACAAGAGCATACATATCACGCATGTTACTGCTGGGATGCACAATGCACAAATATTTAAGAGTAGGTTGAAAAGAGAAATGAACGAAGCACTCTGTGTCCCTTGTGTACAGGCATATGAAGTTGATTCATTATAGTTTGTGCTTTTCAAAGTATACCCCCTCAACTATAAGGCACTTGTAACAGCGATTTTTTTTTTTCAATACTCAGTTCGCAGTTTTCATATGCACTTTTAGTTAAAGTCTTGAATTCCCATAGCGCACAGTGGGATAGAATCGAGAAAAAAAAAACTAATAAAAAAGCTGCCGTTTGAGATCAGTTAGAGATATATGTCTTTGAAATGTTAAGTGGCTAGAGCTGAGATAAAAACGAGATCATGTGTGTAAAATTTTAAGGCCCTAGGTGGCCCATATTCCAAAATTTTATTTTTCTGCAAACGAAAGTTCAAAGTCTTCTTACCAAAGACGAAACGCGTCTCATAGTGGTTGGTGTATGTTGCTATCTTTGGCTTTCCTTTTCCATTTGCATCTCCGATCATAGAGCTCGTCTCGAAAGAGAAACAAACAAAAATTGTAAAATTTAATAATCTCGCCCAAACAGGCAAAAACTTGGAAAATTAAAAATTCGGCAGAGCCCGGTCAGGATTCGAACCTGGGCACACGTAGCAGCAGCGAGAGCCATTGCCGTGTGTTCGAAGCCATCAACACAACTTCCACTAGATGCACAAAATCATGTGTAGTACGAAAGAAGTGTAATTTGTCACAGAAAGAATGTCTGTCATTACACAAAAATACATGCATTAGGTAAAGTACAGCTAATAGACAGGGTTGTCGAGTGTGGTTAGTGTGGTAATTGTATCATAGATGCGTTTTCGCAATTAATGCGATTCAAATACAACATACCAACGTAAGGCCTTTGAAGCCATCACACCTAATATGGTTGAAAAGTCTTCTAACCAAAGACGAAACGCGTCCCACCAACGCGTTGGTGTATGTTGCTGCTATCTTTGGCTTTCCTTTTCCATTTGTAACTCCGATCATTGAGCTTGTCTTGAAAAAAAAAAGAAAGTTCAAATTGTCAGTTAGCATATTACAACACAAGGGTTGTCCAATCCCGAAATATAAAAGACAACCCTCGTACAAAATTTCAGTCACATCCTATAAGAATTGCGCGCTATAGAGGATCAAGAAGTCAAATCCGGAAGCCGGTTTATATGGGAGCTATATCAGGTTTTACGCACATCCTCCTGCAGAGACAAAGAAGGAAATCTGGTTACAGACACAGATAACATGCTGAAGATAGGGAAAGAACATTTTATCCAACTGCTAGTATCCGACGTTGGCGGCGAAGAGGATACAGCAGAACCAGTCCCTGATGATGCTATAGAATGTTTACCTCCTAGTCAGAATGAGGTCCAAGTAGCAGTGTCCCAACTAAAGAACAACAAGGCAGCAGGAACCGACGGGTTACCCGCTGAACTGTTTAAGACCGGAGGCGACACGTTGATAAGGCGTATGCATCAGCCTATCTGCGCAATTTGGCTAGAAGAACGCATACCCGATGATTGGAACCTCAGCATACTATGTCCCGTACACAAGAAAGTTGACAAGGCGGAATGTGCCAATTACAGAGGAATAAGTCTCCTCCCCATCGCATACAAGATACTCTCGAGCGTACTGTGTGAAAGATTAAAACCTTAAGTCAAAGAGATAATTGGGCCCTATCAATGCGGCTTAAGAGCTGGTAAATCCACCCTGGACCAGATATTGACACTGCGCCAAATCCTGGAAAAGACCCAAGAAGGACAAATCAACGCCTACCATCTCTTTGTTGACTACAAAGCCGCCTTCGATACTTCTTTACGTTCAAAGGTATTTCAAGCCATGTCTGAGTTTGGTATCCCTGCAAAAATAATACGACTCTGCAGGATGACGCTTGCTGATACGCGTTCCTCATACCATCGCGGTATAATCGAGATGGAGATAGGAAACCTGGAAGGAAGTGAAGAGGTTTCGGATCGGATACTTGAGATGAACCTTGAAGTCGAGTGCAAGGCACTGCTGCCATCGGCACAGTCTCGGATTCACGGAACCCTAGTATTGCCATCTGGAAGATCATGTTACACGGATGGATCAAAGCTAGAGGACAGAGTGGGCCTGGGGGTCCATATTCAGAACCCAGGGACTGAAATCTGTTTTAGACTGCCTGACCATAATACGGTCCTGCAGGCGAAGATCCGGGCGATCACGGAATGGGTGAGGTGGTGTGGTGCTAACGCGAGGACGTCGAGTGTGAACATCTTTACCGACAGTAAAATTGCAATGAGGGCAATAACAACCCGGAGGGTAAGGTCACGAACAGTCTTGCAGTGAAGGAGACTAACGCCTTGTCTTAGGATGGGAAAATCAGCATCGTTTGGGTGCCGGGCCATAACGAAGTAAGGTGAAATGAAAGGTCAGAGGACTGCCGTTAATAAACTTGGTTAACCCGAAGCCTTTCGGGTCGACGCAGTCCGAGTTAAGGGAGTGGGCGACGAATGCGCATGCAACATTGTGGAACAGCGAAACGGTCGGTAGGACGGCGAAAATCCTATGAGGGCATCCAGATCGTGAGAGGACAAGGCTATTACGGAAAGAAAGCAAGAAGAAGGTCAGTATAGCTATTGGTAACATAACGGGACACACAGGACTACGCGCTCACCTATGTAAAATCGGTGCGGCAAGTGATAGCATGTGTAGGGCATGCGGGGAAGATGATGAGATATTAGAGCATTTCCTTTGTCGTTGCCCGGCTTTCGCGTCTAACAGATACCAGCAACCAATACTAGAACCAACTTAGGGGAGTGGCATTGAAAACAATTAAGGATTTTGTAAGTAGCACGGCATTCCTAACTTAAAAATTTCTTTTTAGAGGTGACTTTATAGTTCTTAGAGCGCACAACAAGCCGATTACTGGCTAAGGTGTATGTCCATAGTGGCATGGGTCGGATTTATATCTGCACCCTCTTTTCAACCTAACCTAATCTAGGGGACCTATGATGTAAAACTAGTAAAAGCGTGCTAATTTCAACCGGGCCGAATCTTGGGAATCCACCCCCATGAATTCTGCTAAAAATTTATACAAAATAAATTTTGTTGAAGGGCATAATTTTATTCTACATATCAAACAGGTGTCAAACCAGCCAAAATTAATGCTTCTAGGAACCGAACAAGGATGATCGAGAGACCGGTTTTTTAAAAGTCGTGAGAGAACACCGTATGTAAAATTTCAGCCAAATCGGACAAAAATGCGACTTGTAAAGGCTCAAGAAGTCAAATCGGGAGATCGATTTATATGGGAGCTATATCAGGTTATAGACCGATTTGGACCGTACTTGGCACAGTTGTTAAGAGTCATAACAAAACACTACGTGCTCAATTTCAGCTAAATCGGACAAAAATTGCGGCTTGTAAGGACTCGAGTAGTCAAATCGGGAGATCGGACTATATGGGAGCTATATCAGATTATAGACCGATTTGGACCGTACTAGGCACAGTTGTTGAAAGTCATAACGAAACTTCGCTTACAAAATTACAACCAAATCGGACAAAAAGTGCGGCTTGTAAGGACTCAAGAAGTCAAATCTGGAGATCGGTTTATATGGGAGCTATATCCAAATCTGAACCGATATGGCCCATTTGCAATCTACAATGACCTACGTCAACATTAAATATTTGTGCAAAATTCCAAGTGGCTAACTTTACGCATTCGACCGCTATTGTGATTTCGCAGACGGACGGACGGATATCTAGATCGATTCCAAACGTCGAGACTGTCTAGAATATATGCACGTTATGGGGTCTTAGACGAATATTTCGGGGTGTTACAAACGGAATGAATATCTTAGTATACCCCCATCCTATGGTGGTGGGTATAAAAACATAAACCCAAATGGGGGTCTGGGTTTTAGGAACTCGTAGCAATTTTCCAATTTTTTGAAAAACTGATAGTCCAGCCATTTAGAATTTCAAAGATATATCTCTAACCGTTCTCAGTTGGAATTGTAAATAGGCCATATCGGTTCATGTTTTGATATAGCTGCCATATAACCCGATCTTCGATCTTGACTTCTTGAGCCCCTATAGGCGCAATTGTTATCCGATTAGGCTAAAATTTTTGTATGAGGTGTTTTGTTTTGGCTTTCAACAACTGTACTAATTACGATCCAAATCGGATCATTACTTGATATGGCTGCCATATAAACTGGTGTCGTATCTTGACTTCTTGAGCCCCTAGAGTGCCCAATTAATATCCGATTTGTCTGAAATTTTCCATTAAGTCTTTTGTTTCGACTACTATGCCAAGTATGGGAGGCCACCGTAGCGCAGAGGTTAGCATGCCCGCCTATGACGCTGAACGCCTGGGTTCGAATCCCGGCGAGACCATCAGAAAAAATTTTCGTCGGTGGTTTTCCCCCCTAATGCGGGCAAAATTTGTGAGGTATTATGCCATGTAAAACTTCGCTCTAAAGAGATGTCGCAATGCGGCACACCCTTCGGACTCGGCTATAAAAAGGAGGCCCCTTATCATTGAGCTTAAACTATGATAACCTGATATAGCTCCCATATAAACCGATCTCTCGATTATATTTCTTAATCCCATAAAGGGCGCAATTCATATCCGATTTAGCTGAAATTTTGTACGACTTCTCTTATGACCAACGACATGCGTGCCAAATATGGTCTGAAAAGCTCTATAACCTGATTTAGCTCCCATATAAATCGATTTCCCGATATTACTTCTTGAGCCCCTATGAAGCGCAATTCTTATCCGATTTGGCTGAAATTTTGTACAATAACTTGTATGCTCTCCAACATTCAAAACAAGTATGGTCCGACTCGATCCATAACCTGATATGGCTTCAGCAGCATGGCAATTTTTATCCATTATCCTGTGCTTGCCTATAAAGAGATGCCGGGCAAGGAACTTGACAAATGCAATCCATGGTGGAGGGTATATAAAATTCGGCCCGGCCGGATCTAGCACCCTTTTACTTGTTTTTATATCTTTTCTAAAATTAATCTACTAATAAAAATTTTTGTGGACACACATACATAAATTAAAATCTTTGTGGCATTTTACATGGGTTACCACTGACCGCATGGCTTCCGTTATTCACATATTTTTGGCGCCCATAACAACAACACAGAGTTGCAAGAACTTTTTGCCACAAAAAGTGTGTTCTAAGCCAACAAAAAAAGGATATTCTCGTTTGCCTCTCTTTCCAAGTTAAAGCCACCATAAAGTGCCCATTATTTACACATGGCTGTGGTTCTGTTAGAAATGTTTACCAGCGACATGCATATAAAAACTTCATACAATCCATTTTTAATAAATTAGATGTTCAAATGAAGAGTTAAAAGTACACCAAGGACACAAACAGAAGCCCAAAAACATTGTGGATATGGTAATCCCCTCGTGTTCCTCCCTTACTATTGCTCTACGAGGCTTAGTTTAGGAGATATGCCATTTTTAAGTTTTCTAAGTAAACAATTCTGTTTTTGGCCGATTTTCATCAAAATTTAAGTTTACATTTACCCTACGAGGATTATTTTTGGAGATATGATCATTTTAAGTTTTGAAGTGAAAATATAAATTTTTGATCCATAATCATCAAAATTTTGGATTTTCAAAGTGAACATTTCATATTTTTGTCAATTTTTTGCATTTCTGGAAGTGATGGACGTTGCACAGTGGGATAGAACCGAAAAAAAGCTGGTAAAAACTATACCGTCTAAGAACGGGTTGATAAATCGCTGGGAAATTTGGAATAGTTAGAGCTGAGGTGTTAGACAGGTCTTGTCCAAAATTTTAAGTCTCTGGGTTGTCCGGGCACCTTTCGGCAGGCCCCTGAAGTTGGTCACCTCGATATTTCGAGTTTGTTCCAAATCCGAACCATTTTCGTTATCTGCATTTTTCTTCTAATTTTAACATGAAAATTTTTAATTTACGCATTTTCTTTAGAAAAAATAAAAAACAAGATTTCTTTTAAGGTTCGAAGAAGCGTTTAGCATGTTTACAACACAACATCGTAAACGACAACTATTTGGTTTTTGAAAAGTAAAAGGCGAATATGCTACGAAATAAAAGTTTGGGACAAACTAACAGAGACTAACAAAGGTTACGGCGAAAACTTCTCGGCATAGTGACCCAAATGCCTAGTGCGCAGGCTCAAGAATTGTTGGTGGCAAATTGAGTACAGGACCGAATTTCATTCATGAATTTTACTAGTAAATGAGAACAGTCCTTGGGCATGTAAAAGATGCCAGAACCTTTTATTGGCGCTTGTAAAAGCTGGTCTATCATTTCCAGTAAATTTTTTGTGAAAAACAGTCAGTTTACAAAGCTAAATGCCCCAGATATTTGCTGTGACAACGATATTTCCAGATACTGAATGTGTACTGCTTAGTCAGTATAAGGATCCCCACGGCAATAATCCAGCTGGAAAACAACAAGGCAGTAGGAGCCAATGGGTTACCAGCTGAACTGAAATGAAGATAGCTATGAAGATATAGACTTTAATCTGGGCCAATTTTTAAATTGACAAAGTGGTTACCAAAATCGGAATCTACGACGATTTCTAAGGAACATTTGCCCAAGAAACCATAGGTCTAAAATCAAAACCGAGTTTCCGGTTTTATTTGCTGTGACAACGATATTTCCAGATACTGAGAGTGTACGCCAATAATTCAGCTGGAAAACAACAAATAATGAAAATTCATAAGAATCCGTATGGCAATAATCCAGCTGGAAAACAATAAGGCAATAGCAGCCTATGGGTTACCAGCTGAACTGAAATGAAGATAGCAATAAAGATGTATACTTTAAGGTGGGCCAATTTTTTAATCGACAAAGCGGTTACCAAAATCGGACTCTATGACGAATTCTATTCTATTCTAATTTCTTGAACATTTGTCCAAGAAACCTTGGGTCTAAAATCAAAATCGGAGAAAGGATTGAGGGAGAGGAGCAGGTTATACTATCGCAGTATTATTGAGATCAGAATTTCGCAGTTCGAAAACCTAAGGAAGTTACGACAATTTCAAACTCACATAGATGATTTATCCATTTTTTGGATATCATTTATGCGATTTTGAGGTTGTTTTTTGAGCAAACAACACAGGAGTTGCGCTAATCCTCGTTTTTTGCAATGAACTTCAAAGCTGCATATTCAACTCAAAAAATTTTTTCGCATCAAAAATTGAAAATTTTGGCAAGGTTACCCCCTTTGCTAAAAAATTGCAAAAAAAAATAAAATGTTAAATTCTATAGAATTTTGTTTATTTAACGATTCGTCTTTGAATTTCGAACTGCGGAATGCTTTAACATTTTCGAAATTCGAAAAAATGATGGAGCTACGGCGTTTTCGACCTTAAAAATGGCCTAAACCTTTTAAGGCAAAAATAAATTGATTTTTGAGATTTTTATCAAAGAAAACTTTGAAATATCGCTTCATCCGGCACCATTACGGAAAGGGATTTTCTTCACGAATCCAATGGTGTTTTCAGAATTTCGAAGTTCGAAAACCTAAGGAAGTTACGACAATTTCAAACTCACATAGATGATTTATCCATTTTTTGGATATCATTTATGCGATTTTGAGCTTGTTTTTTGAGCAAACAACACAGGAGTTGCCCTAATCCTCGTTTTTTGCCATGAACTTCAAAGCTGCATATTCAACTCAAAAAATTTTTTCGCATCAAAAATTGAAAATTTTGGCAAAATTTTGCTAAAAAATTGCAAAAAAAAATAAAATGTTAAATTCTATAGAATTTTGTTTATTTAACGATTCGTCTTTGAATTTCGAACTGCGGAATGCTTTAACATTTTCGAAATTCGAAAAAATGATGGAGCTACGGCGTTTTCGACCTTAAAAATGGCCTAAACCTTTTAAGGCAAAAATAAATTGATTTTTGAGATTTTTATCAAAGAAAACTTTGAAATATCGCTTCATCCGGCACCATTACGGAAAGGGATTTTCTTCACGAATCCAATGGTGTTTTCAGAATTTCGAAGTTCGAAAACCTAAGGAAGTTACGACAATTTCAAACTCACATAGATGATTTATCCATTTTTTGGATATCATTTATGCGATTTTGAGCTTGTTTTTTGAGCAAACAACACAGGAGTTGCGCTAATCCTCGTTTTTTGCCATGAACTTCAAAGTTGCATATTCAACTCAAAAAAATTTTTCGCATCAAAAATTGAAAATTTTGGCAAGGTTACCCCCTTGCTAAAAAATTGCAAAAAAAAATAAAATGTTAAATTCTATAGAATTTTGCTTATTTAACGATTCGTCTTTGAATTTCGAACTGCGGAATGCTTTAACATTTTCGAAATTCGAAAAAATGATGGAGCTACGGCGTTTTCGACCTTAAAAATGGCCTTAAACATTTTAGGCCAAAAATAAATTGATTTTTGAGATTTTTTTCAGAGAAAACTTTGAAATATTGCTTCATTCGGCACCATTACGGAAAGGGATTTTCTTCACGAATCCAATGGTGTTTTCAGAATTTCGAAGTTCGAAAAGCTAAGGAAGTTACGATAATTTCAAACTCACATAGATGATTTATCCATTTTATGGATATCATTTATGCGATTTTGAGATTGTTTTTTGAGCAAACAACACAGGAGTTGCGCTAATCCCCGTTTTTTGCCATGAACTTCAAAGCTGCATATTCAACTCAAAAAATTTTTTCGCATCAAAAATTGAAAATTTTGGCAAGGTTACCCCCTTGCTAAAAAATTGCAAAAAAAATAAAATGTTAAATTCTATAGAATTTTGTTTATTTAACGATTCGTCTTTGAATTTCGAACTGCGGAATGCTTTAACATTTTCGAAATTCGAAAAAATGATGGAGCTACGGCGTTTTCGACCTTAAAAATGGCCTTAAACATTTTAGGCCAAAAATAAATTGATTTTTGAGATTTTTTTCAGAGAAAACTTTGAAATATTGCTTCATTCGGCACCATTACGGAAAGGGATTTTCTTCACGAATCCAATGGTGTTTTCAGAATTTCGAAGTTCGAAAAGCTAAGGAAGTTACGATAATTTCAAACTCACATAGATGATTTATCCATTTTTTGGATATCATTTATGCGATTTTGAGGTTGTTTTTTGAGCAAACAACACAGGAGTTGCGCTAATCCCCGTTTTTTGCCATGAACTTCAAAGCTGCATATTCAACTCAAAAAATTTTTTCGCATCAAAAATTGAAAATTTTGGCAAGGTTACCCCCTTTGCTAAAAAATTGCAAAAAAAATAAAATGTTAAATTCTATAGAATTTTGTTTATTTAACGATTCGTCTTTGAATTTCGAACTGCGGAATGCTTTAACATTTTCGAAATTCGAAAAAATGATGGAGCTACGGCGTTTTCGACCTTAAAAATGGCCTTAAACATTTTAGGCCAAAAATAAATTGATTTTTGAGATTTTTTTCAGAGAAAACTTTGAAATATTGCTTCATTCGGCACCATTACGGAAAGGGATTTTCTTCACGAATCCAATGGTGTTTTCAGAATTTCGAAGTTCGAAAAGCTAAGGAAGTTACGATAATTTCAAACTCACATAGATGATTTATCCATTTTTTGGATATCATTTATGCGATTTTGAGGTTGTTTTTTGAGCAAACAACACAGGAGTTGCGCTAATCCCCGTTTTTTGCCATGAACTTCAAAGCTGCATATTCAACTCAAAAAATTTTTTCGCATCAAAAATTGAAAATTTTGGCAAGGTTACCCCCTTTGCTAAAAAATTGCAAAAAAAATAAAATGTTAAATTCTATAGAATTTTGTTTATTTAACGATTCGTCTTTGAATTTCGAACTGCGGAATGCTTTAACATTTTCGAAATTCGAAAAAATGATGGAGCTACGGCGTTTTCGACCTTAAAAATGGCCTTAAACATTTTAGGCCAAAAATAAATTGATTTTTGAGATTTTTTTCAGAGAAAACTTTGAAATATTGCTTCATTCGGCACCATTACGGAAAGGGATTTTCTTCACGAATCCAATGGTGTTTTCAGAATTTCGAAGTTCGAAAACCTAAGGAAGTTACGACAATTTCAAACTCACATAGATGATTTATCCATTTTATGGATATCATTTATGCGATTTTGAGCTTGTTTTTTGAGCAAACAACACAGGAGTTGCGCTAATCCTCGTTTTTTTGCCATGAACTTCAAAGCTGCATATTCAACTCAAAAAATTTTTTCGCATCAAAAATTGAAAATTTTGGCAAGGTTACCACCTTTGCTAAAAAATTTCAAAAAAAATAAAATGTTAAATTCTATAGAATTTTGTTTATTTAACGATTCGTCTTTGAATTTCGAACTGCGGAATGCTTTAACATTTTCGAAATTCGAAAAAATGATGGAGCTACGGCGTTTTCGACCTTAAAAATGGCCTTAAACATTTTAGGCCAAAATTAAATTGATTTTTGAGAGTTTTTTCAAAGAAAACTTTGAAATATTGCTTCATCCGGCACCATTACGGAAAGGGATTTTCTTCACGAATCCAATGGTGTTTTCAGAATTTCGAAGTTCGAAAACCTAAGGAAGTTACGACAATTTCAAACTCACATAGATGATTTATCCATTTTTTTGGGTATCATTTATGCGATTTTGAGCTTGTTTTTTGAGCAAACAACACAGGAGTTGCGCTAATCCTCGTTTTTTGCCATGAACTTCAAAGCTGCATATTCAACTCAAAAATTTTTTTTCGCATCAAAAATTTAAAATTTTGGCAAGGTTACCCCCTTTGCTAAAAAATTGCAAAAAAATAAAATGTTAAATTTTATAGAATTTAGTTTATTTAACGATTCGTCTTTGAATTTCGAACTGCGGAATGCTTTAACATTTTCGAAATTCGAAAAAATTATGGAGCTACGGCGTTTTCGACCTTAAAAATGGCCTTAAACATTTTAGGCCAAAAATAAGTTGATTTTTGATAGTTTTTTCAAAGAAAACTTTGAAATATTGCTTCATCCGGCACCATTACGGAAAGGGATTTTCTTCACGAATCCAATGGTGTTTTCAGAATTTCGAAGTTCGAAAACCCAAGGAAGTTACGACAGTTTCAAACTCACATAGATGATTTATCCATTTTTTGGATATCATTTATGCGATTTTGAGCTTGTTTTTTGAGCAAACAACACAGGAGTTGCGCTAATCCTCGTTTTTTGCCACGAACTTCAAAGCTTCATATTCAACTCAATAAATTTTTTCGCATCAAAAATTGAAAATTTTGGCAAGGTTACCCCCTTTGCTAAAAAATTGCAAAAAAAATAAAATGTTAAATTTTATAGAATTTAGTTTATTTAACGATTCGTCTTTGAATTTCGAACTGCGGAATGCTTTAACATTTTCGAAATTCGAAAAAATGATGGAGCTACGGCGTTTTCGACCTTAAAAATGGCCTTAAACATTTTAGGCCAAAATTAAATTGATTTTTGAGATTTTTTTCAGAGAAAACTTTGAAATATTGCTTCATTCGGCACCATTACGGAAAGGGATTTTCTTCACGAATCCAATGGTGTTTTCAAAATTTTGAAGTTTGAAAACCTAAGGAAGTTACGACAATTTCAAACTCACATAGATCATTTATCCATTTTTTGGATATCATTTATGCGATTTTGAGCTTGTTTTTTGAGCAAACAACACAGGAGTTGCACTAATCCTCGTTTTTTGCCATGAACTTCAAAGTTGCATATTCAACTCAAAAAATTTTTTCGCATCAAAAATTGAAAATTTTGGCAAGGTTACCTACCCCCTTGCTAAAAAATTGCAAAAAAAATAAAATGTTAAATTCTATAGAATTTTGTTTATTTAACGATTCGTCTTTGAATTTCGAACTGCGGAATGCTTTAACATTTTCGAAATTCGAAAAAATGATGGAGCTACGGCGTTTTCGACCTTAAAAATGGCCTTAAACATTTTAGGCCAAAAATAAATTGATTTTTGAGATTTTTTTCAGAGAAAACTTTGAAATATTGCTTCATTCGGCACCATTACGGAAAGGGATTTTCTTCACGAATCCAATGGTGTTTTAAAAATTTTGAAGTTTGAAAACCTAAGGAAGTTACGACAATTTCAAACTCACATAGATCATTTATCCATTTTTTGGATATCATTTATGCGATTTTGAGGTTGTTTTTTGAGCAAACAACACAGGAGTTGCGCTAATCCTCGTTTTTTGCCATGAACTTCAAAGCTGCATATTCAACTCAAAAATTTTTTTCGCATCAAAAATTGAAAATTTTGGCAAGGTTACCCCCTTTGCTAAAAAATTGCAAAAAAAATAAAATGTTAAATTCTATAGAATTTTGTTTATTTAACGATTCGTCTTTGAATTTCGAACTGCGGAATGCTTTAACATTTTCGAAATTCGAAAAAATGATGGAGCTACGGCGTTTTCGACCTTAAAAATGGCCTTAAACATTTTAGGCCAAAATTAAATTGATTTTTGAGAGTTTTTTCAAAGAAAACTTTGAAATATTGCTTCATTCGGCACCGTTACGGAAAGGGATTTTCTTCACGAATCCAACGGTGTTTTCAGAATTTCGAAGTTTGAAAACCTAAGAAAGTTACGACAATTTCAAACTCACATAGATGATTTATCCATTTTTTGATATCAGTTATGCGATTTTGAGCTTGTTTTTTGAGCAAACAACACAGGAGTTGCGCTAATCCTCGTTTTTTGCCATAAACTTCGAAGCTGCATATTCAACTCAAAAAATTTTTTCACATCAAAAATTGAAAGTTTTGGCAAAGTTTTTTGCTAAAAAATTGCAAAAAAAAATAAAATGTTAAATTCTATAGAATTTTGTTTATTTAACGATTCGTCTTTGAATTTCGAACTGCGGAATGCTTTAACATTTTCGAAATTCGAAAAAATGATGGAGCTACGGCGTTTTCGACCTTAAAAATGGCCTTAAACATTTTAGGCCAAAATTAAATTGATTTTTGAGAGTTTTTTTAAAGAACCCTTTGAAATATTGCTTCACCCGGCACCATAAGGGAAAGGGATTTTCTTCTCGAATCCAATGGTGTTTTCAGAATTTCGAAGTTCGAAAACCTAAGGAAGTTACGACAATTTCAAACTCACATAGATGATTTATCCATTTTTTGATATCAGTTATGCGATTTTGAGCTTGTTTTTTGAGCAAACAACACAGGAGTTGCGCTAATCCTCGTTTTTTGCCATAAACTTCGAAGCTGCATATTCAACTCAAAAAATTTTTTCGCATCAAAAATTGAAAGTTTTGGCAAGGTTACCCCCTTTGCTAAAAAATTGCAAAAAAAAAATAAAATGTTAAATTCTATAGAATTTTGTTTATTTAACGATTCGTCTTTGAATTTCGAACTGCGGAATGCTTTAACATTTTCGAAATTCGAAAAAATGATGGAGCTACGGCGTTTTCGACCTTAAAAATGGCCTTAAACATTTTAGGTCAAAATTAAATTGATTTTTGAGAACTTTTTCAAAGAAAACTTTGAAATATTGCTTCATCCGGCTCCATTACGGAAAGGGATTTTCTTCACGAATCCAATGGTGTTTTCAGAATTTCGAAGTTCGAAAACGTAAGGAAGTTACGACAATTTCAAACTCACATAGATGATTTATCCATTTTTTGGATATCATTTATGCGATTTTGAGCTTGTTTTTTGAGCAAACAACACAGGAGTTGCGCTAATCCTCGTTTTTTGCCATGAACTTCAAAGCTGCATATTCAACTCAAAAAATTTTTTGCATCAAAAATTGAAAATTTTGGCAAGGTTACCCCCTTTGCTAAAAAATTGCAAAAAAAAATAAAATGTTAAATTTTATAGAATTTTGTTTATTTAACGATTCGTCTTTGAATTTCGAACTGCGGAATGCTTTAACATTTTCGAAATTCGAAAAAATGATGGAGCTACGGCGTTTTCGACCTTAAAAATGGCCTTAAACATTTTAGGTCAAAATTAAATTGATTTTTGAGAACTTTTTCAAAGAAAACTTTGAAATATTGCTTCATCCGGCTCCATTACGGAAAGGGATTTTCTTCACGAATCCAATGGTGTTTTCAAAATTTTGAAGTTTGAAAACCTAAGGAAGTTACGACAATTTCAAACTCACATAGATGATTTATCCATTTTTTGGATATCATTTATGCGATTTTGAGCTTGTTTTTTGAGCAAACAACACAGGAGTTGCGCTAATCCTCGTTTTTTGCCATGAACTTCAAAGCTGCATATTCAACTCAAAAATTTTTTTCGCATCAAAAATTGAAAATTTTGGCTAAAAATTGCAAAAAAATAAAATGTTAAATTCTATAGAATTTAGTTTATTTAACGATTCGTCTTTGAATTTCGAACTGCGGAATGCTTTAACATTTTCGAAATTCGAAAAAATGATGGAGCTACGGCGTTTTCGACCTTAAAAATGGCCTTAAACATTTTAGGCCAAAAATAAATTGATTTTTGAGATTTTTTTCAGAGAAAACTTTGAAATATTTCTTCATTCGGCACCATTACGGAAAGGGATTTTCTTCACGAATCCAATGGTGTTTTCAGAATTTCGAAGTTCGAAAACCTAAGGAAGTTACGACAATTTCAAACTCACATAGATGATTTATCCATTTATTGGATATCATTTATGCGATTTTGAGCTTGTTTTTTGAGCAAACAACACAGGAGTTGCGCTAATCCTCGTTTTTTGCCATGAACTTCAATGCTGCATATTCAACTCAAAAAATTTTTTCGCATCAAAAATTGAAAATTTTGGCAAGGTTTGCTAAAAAATTGCAAAAAAAATAAAATGTTAAATTCTATAGAATTTTGTTTATTTAACGATTCGTCTTTGAATTTCGAACTGCGGAATGCTTTAACATTTTCGAAATTCGAAAAAATGATGGAGCTACGGCGTTTTCGACCTTAAAAATGGCCTTAAACATTTTAGGCCAAAAATAAATTGAATTTTGAGATTTTTTTCAGAGAAAACTTTGAAATATTGCTTCATTAGGCACCATTACGGAAAGAGATTTTCTTCACGAATCCAATGGTGTTTTCAGAATTTCGAAGTTCGAAAACCTAAGGAAGTTACGACAATTTCAAACTCACATAGATGATTTATCCATTTTTTGGATATCATTTATGCGATTTTGAGGTTGTTTTTTGAGCAAACAACACAGGAGTTGCGCTAATCCTCGTTTTTTGCAATGAACTTCAAAGCTGCATATTCAACTCAAAAAATTTTTTCGCATCAAAAATTGAAAATGTTGCCAAGGTTACCCCCTTTGCTAAAAAATTGCAAAAAAAATAAATTGTTAAATTCTATAGAATTTTGTTTATGTAACGATTCGTCTTTGAATTTCGAACTGCGGAATGCTTTAACGTTTTCGAAATTCGAAAAAATGATGGAGCTACGGCGTTTTCGACCTTAAAAATGGCCTTAAACATTTTAGGCCAAAAATAAATTGATTTTTGAGATTTTTTTCAAAGAAAACTTTGAAATATTGCTCCATCCGGCACCATTACGGAAAGGGATTTTCTTCACGAACCCAATGGTGTTTTCAGAATTTCGAAGTTCGAAAACCTAAGGAAGTTACGACAATTTCAAACTCACATAGATGATTTATCCATTTTTTGGATATCATTTATACGATTTTGAGCTTGTTTTTGAGCAAACAACGCAGGAGTTGCGCTAATCCTCGTTTTTTGCCATGAACTTCAAAGCTGCATATTCAACTCAAAAAATTTTTTCGCATCAAAAATTGAAAATTTTGGCAAGGTTACCCCCTTTGCTAAAAAATTGCAAAAAAAATAAAATGTTAAATTCTATAGAATTTTGTTTATTTAGCGATTCGTCTTTGAATTTCGAACTGCGGAATGCTTTAACATTTTCGAAATTCGAAAAAATGATGGAGCTACGGCGTTTTCGACCTTAAAAATGGCCTTAAACATTTTAGGCCAAAAATAAACTTTGAAATATTGCTTCATTCGGCACCATTACGGAAAGGGATTTTCTTCACGAATCCAATGGTGTTTTCAGAATTTCGAAGTTCGAAAACCTAAGGAAGTTACGATAATTTCAAACTCACATAGATGATTTATCCATTTTTTGGATATCATTTATGCGATTTTGAGGTTGTTTTTTGAGCAAACAACACAGGAGTTGCGCTAATCCCCGTTTTTTGCCATGAACTTCAAAGCTGCATATTCTCCTCAAAAAATTTTTTCGCATCAAAAATTGAAAATTTTGACAAGGTTACCCCTTTGCTAAAAAATTGCAAAAAAAATAAAATGTTAAATTCTATAAAATTTAGTTTATTTAACGATTCGTCTTTGAATTTCGAACTGCGAAATGCTTTAACATTTTCGAAATTCGAAAAAATGATGGAGCTAGGGCGTTTTCGACCTTAAAAATGGCCTTAAACATTTTAGGCAAAAATTAAATTGATTTTTGAGAACTTTTTCAAAGAAAACTTTGAAATATTGCTTCATTCGGCACCATTACGGAAAGGGATTTTCTTCACGAATCCAATGGTGTTTTTAGAATTTCGAAGTTCGAAAACCTAAGGAAGTTACGACAATTTCAAACTCACATAGATGATTTATCCATTTTTTGGATATCATTTATGCGATTTTGAGCTTGTTACTTGAGCAAACAACACAGGAGTTGCGCTAATCCTCGTTTTTCGCCATGAACTTCAAAGCTGCATATTCAACTCAAAAAATTTTTTCGCATCAAAAATTGAAAATTTTTGCTAAAAAATTGCAAAAAAAATAAAATGTTAAATTCTATAGAATTTTGTTTATTTAACGATTCGTCTTTGAATTTCGAACTGCGGAATGCTTTAACATTTTCGAAATTCGAAAAAATGATGGAGCTACGGCGTTTTCGACCTTAAAAATGGCCTTAAACATTTTAGGCCAAAATTAAATTGATTTTTGAGAACTTTTTCAAAGAAAACTTTGAAATATTGCTTCATCCGGCACCATTACGGAAAGGGATTTTCTTCACGAATCCAATGGTGTTTTTAGAATTTCGAAGTTCGAAAACCTAAGGAAGTTACGACAATTTCAAACTCACATAGATGATTTATCCATTTTTTGGATATTATTTATGCGATTTTGAGCTTGTTTTTTGAGCAAACAACACAGGAGTTGCGCTAATCCTCGTTTTTTGCCATGAACTTTAATGCTGCATATTCAACTCAAAAAATTTTTTCGCATCAAAAATTGAAAATTTTGGCAAGGTTACCCCCTTTGCTAAAAAATTGCAAAAAAAATAAAATGTTAAATTCTATAGAATTTAGTTTATTTAACGATTCGTCTTTGAATTTCGAACTGCGGAATGCTTTAACATTTTCGAAATTCGAAAAAATGATGGAGCTACGGCGTTTTCGACCTTAAAAATGGCCTTAAACATTTTAGGCCAAAAATAAATTGATTTTTGAGATTTTTTTCAGAGAAAACTTTGAAATATTGCTTCATTCGGCACCATTACGGAAAGGGATTTTCTTCACGAATCCAATGGTGTTTTCAGAATTTCGAAGTTCGAAAACCTAAGGAAGTTACGACAATTTCAAACTCACATAGATCATTTATCCATTTTTTGGATATCATTTATGCGATTTTGAGGTTGTTTTTTGAGCAAACAACACAGGAGTTGCGCTAATCCTCGTTTTTTGGCATGAACTTCAAAGCTGCATATTCAATTCAAAAAATTTTTTCGCATCAAAAATTGAAAATTTTGACAAGGTTACCCCTTTGCTAAAAAATTGCAAAAAAATAAAATGTTAAATTCTATAGAATTTAGTTTATTTAACGATTCGTCTTTGAATTTCGAACTGCGGAATGCTTTAACATTTTCGAAATTCGAAAAAATGATGGAGCTACGGCGTTTTCGACCTTAAAAATGGCCTTAAACATTTTAGGCCAATAATAAATTGATTTTTGAGATTTTTTTCAGAGAAAACTTTGAAATATTGCTTCATTCGGCACCATTACGGAAAGGGATTTTCTTCACGAATCCAATGGTGTTTTCAGAATTTCGAAGTTCGAAAACCTAAGGAAGTTACGACAATTTCAAACTCACATAGATGATTTATCCATTTTTTGGATATTATTTATGCGATTTTGAGCTTGTTTTTTGAGCAAACAACACAGGAGTTGCGCTAATCCTCGTTTTTTGGCATGAACTTCAAAGCTGCATATTCAACTCAAAAAATTTTTTCGCATCAAAAATTGAAAATTTTGGCAAGGTTACCCCCTTTGCTAAAAAATTGCAAAAAAAATAAAATGTTAAATTCTATAGAATTTTGTTTATTTAACGATTCGTCTTTGAATTTCGAACTGCGGAATGCTTTAACATTTTCGAAATTCGAAAAAATGATGGAGCTACGGCGTTTTCGACCTTAAAAATGGTCTTAAACATTTTAGGCCAAAAATAAATTGATTTTTGAGATTTTTTTCAGAGAAAACTTTGAAATATTGCTTCATTCGGCACCATTACGGAAAGGGATTTTCTTCACGAATCCAATGGTGTTTTCAGAATTTCGAAGTTCGAAAACCTAAGGAAGTTACGACAATTTCAAACTCACATAGATGATTTATCCATTTTTTGGATATCATTTATGCGATTTTGAGGTTGTTTTTTGAGCAAACAACACAGGAGTTGCGCTAATCCTCGTTTTTTGGCATGAACTTCAAAGCTGCATATTCAACTCAAAAAATTTTTTCGCATCAAAAATTGAAAATTTTGGCAAGGTTACCCCCTTTGCTAAAAAATTGCAAAAAAATAAAATGTTAAATTCTATAGAATTTAGTTTATTTAACGATTCGTCTTTGAATTTCGAACTGCGGAATGCTTTAACATTTTCGAAATTCGAAAAAATGATGGAGCTACGGCGTTTTCGACCTTAAAAATGGCCTTAAACATTTTAGGCCAAAAATAAATTGATTTTTGAGATTTTTTTCAGAGAAAACTTTGAAATATTGCTTCATTCGGCACCATTACGGAAAGGTATTTTCTTCACGAATCCAATGGTGTTTTCAGAATTTCGAAGTTCGAAAAGCTAAGGAAGTTACGATAATTTCAAACTCACATAGATGATTTATCCATTTTTTGGATATCATTTATGCGATTTTGAGGTTGTTTTTTGAGCAAACAACACAGGAGTTGCGCTAATCCTCGTTTTTCGCCATGAACTTCAAAGCTGTATATTCAACTCAAAAAATTTTTTCGCATCAAAAATTGAAAATTTTGGCAAGGTTACCCCCTTTGCTAAAAAATTGCAAAAAAAATAAAATGTTAAATTCTATAGAATTTTGTTTATTTAACGATTCGTCTTTGAATTTCGAACTGCGGAATGCTTTAACATTTTCGAAATTCGAAAAAATGATGGAGCTACGGCGTTTTCGACCTTAAAAATGGCCTTAAACATTTTAGGCCAAAATTAAATTGATTTTTGAGAACTTTTTCAAAGAAAACTTTGAAATATTGCTTCATCCTGCACCATTACGGAAAGGGATTTTCTTCACGAATCCAATGGTGTTTTCAGAATTTCGAAGTTCGAAAACCTAAGGAAGTTACGACAATTTCAAACTCACATAGATGATTTATCCATTTTTTGGATATTATTTATGCGATTTTGAGGTTGTTTTTTGAGCAAACAACACAGGAGTTGCGCTAATCCCCGTTTTTTGCCATGAACTTCAAAGCTGCATATTCAACTCAACAAATTTTTTCGCATCAAAAATTGAAAATTTTGGCAAGGTTACCCCCTTTGCTAAAAAATTGCAAAAAAAATAAAATGTTAAATTCTATAGAATTGTGTTTATTTAACGATTCGTCTTTGAATTTCGAACTGCGGAATGCTTTAACATTTTCGAAATTCGAAAAAATGATGAAGCTACGGCGTTTTCGACCTTAAAAATGGCCTAAACCTTTTAAGGCAAAAATAAATTGATTTTTGAAATTTTTATCAAAGAAAACTTTGAAATATTGCTTCATCCGGCACCATTACGGAAAGGGATTTTCTTCACGAATCCAATGGTGTTTTCCGAATTTCGAAGTTCGAAAACCTAAGGAAGTTACGACAATTTCAAACTCACATAGATGATTTATCCATTTTTTGGATATCATTTATGCGATTTTGAGCTTGTTTTTTGAGCAAACAACACAGGAGTTGCGCTAATCCTCATTTTTTGGCATGAACTTCAAAGCTGCATATTCAACTCAAAAAACTTTTTCGCATCAAAAATTGAAAATTTTGGCAAGGTTACCCCCTTTGCTAAAAAATTGCAAAAAAAAATAAAATGTTAAATTTTATAGAATTTAGTTTATTTAACGATTCGTCTTTGAATTTCGAACTGCGGAATGCTTTAACATTTTCGAAATTCGAAAAAATGATGGAGCTACGGCGTTTTCGACCTTAAAAATGGCCTTAAACATTTTAGGCCAAAATTAAATTGATTTTTGAGAACTTTTTCAAAGAAAACTTTGAAATATTGCTTCATCCGGCACCATTACGGAAAGGGATTTTCTTCACGAATCAAACGGTGTTTTCAGAATTTCGAAGTTTGAAAACCTAAGGAAGTTACGACAATTTCAAACTCACATAGATGATTTATCCATTTTTTGGATATCATTTATGCGATTTTGAGCTTGTTTCTTGAGCAAACAACACAGGAGTTGCGCTAATCCTCGTTTTTTGCCATAAACTTCGAAGCTGCATATTCAACTCAAAAAATTTTTTCGCATCAAAAATTGAAAATTTGGCAAGGTTACCCCCTTTGCTAAAAAATTGCAAAAAAATAAAATGTTAAATTCTATAGAATTTTGTTTATTTAGCGATTCGTCTTTGAATTTCGAACTGCGGAATGCTTTAACATTTTCGAAATTCGAAAAAATGATGGAGCTACGGCGTTTTCGACCTTAAAAATGGCCTTAAACATTTTAGGCCAAAAATAAACTTTGAAATATTGCTTCATTCGGCACCATTACGGAAAGGGATTTTCTTCACGAATCCAATGGTGTTTTCAGAATTTCGAAGTTCGAAAAGCTAAGGAAGTTACGATAATTTCAAACTCACATAGATGATTTATCCATTTTTTGGATATCATTTATGCGATTTTGAGGTTGTTTTTTGAGCAAACAACACAGGAGTTGCGCTAATCCCCGTTTTTTGCCATGAACTTCAAAGCTGCATATTCTCCTCAAAAAATTTTTTCGCATCAAAAATTGAAAATTTTGACAAGGTTACCCCTTTGCTAAAAAATTGCAAAAAAAATAAAATGTTAAATTCTATAAAATTTAGTTTATTTAACGATTCGTCTTTGAATTTCGAACTGCGAAATGCTTTAACATTTTCGAAATTCGAAAAAATGATGGAGCTAGGGCGTTTTCGACCTTAAAAATGGCCTTAAACATTTTAGGCAAAAATTAAATTGATTTTTGAGAACTTTTTCAAAGAAAACTTTGAAATATTGCTTCATTCGGCACCATTACGGAAAGGGATTTTCTTCACGAATCCAATGGTGTTTTTAGAATTTCGAAGTTCGAAAACCTAAGGAAGTTACGACAATTTCAAACTCACATAGATGATTTATCCATTTTTTGGATATCATTTATGCGATTTTGAGCTTGTTACTTGAGCAAACAACACAGGAGTTGCGCTAATCCTCGTTTTTCGCCATGAACTTCAAAGCTGCATATTCAACTCAAAAAATTTTTTCGCATCAAAAATTGAAAATTTTGGCAAGGTTACCCCCTTTGCTAAAAAATTGCAAAAAAAATAAAATGTTAAATTCTATAGAATTTTGTTTATTTAACGATTCGTCTTTGAATTTCGAACTGCGGAATGCTTTAACATTTTCGAAATTCGAAAAAATGATGGAGCTACGGCGTTTTCGACCTTAAAAATGGCCTTAAACATTTTAGGCCAAAATTAAATTGATTTTTGAGAACTTTTTCAAAGAAAACTTTGAAATATTGCTTCATCCGGCACCATTACGGAAAGGGATTTTCTTCACGAATCCAATGGTGTTTTTAGAATTTCGAAGTTCGAAAACCTAAGGAAGTTACGACAATTTCAAACTCACATAGATGATTTATCCATTTTTTGGATATTATTTATGCGATTTTGAGCTTGTTTTTTGAGCAAACAACACAGGAGTTGCGCTAATCCTCGTTTTTTGCCATGAACTTCAATGCTGCATATTCAACTCAAAAAATTTTTTCGCATCAAAAATTGAAAATTTTGGCAAGGTTACCCCCTTTGCTAAAAAATTGCAAAAAAAATAAAATGTTAAATTCTATAGAATTTAGTTTATTTAACGATTCGTCTTTGAATTTCGAACTGCGGAATGCTTTAACATTTTCGAAATTCGAAAAAATGATGGAGCTACGGCGTTTTCGACCTTAAAAATGGCCTTAAACATTTTAGGCCAAAAATAAATTGATTTTTGAGATTTTTTTCAGAGAAAACTTTGAAATATTGCTTCATTCGGCACCATTACGGAAAGGGATTTTCTTCACGAATCCAATGGTGTTTTCAGAATTTCGAAGTTCGAAAACCTAAGGAAGTTACGACAATTTCAAACTCACATAGATCATTTATCCATTTTTTGGATATCATTTATGCGATTTTGAGGTTGTTTTTTGAGCAAACAACACAGGAGTTGCGCTAATCCTCGTTTTTTGGCATGAACTTCAAAGCTGCATATTCAATTCAAAAAATTTTTTCGCATCAAAAATTGAAAATTTTGACAAGGTTACCCCTTTGCTAAAAAATTGCAAAAAAATAAAATGTTAAATTCTATAGAATTTAGTTTATTTAACGATTCGTCTTTGAATTTCGAACTGCGGAATGCTTTAACATTTTCGAAATTCGAAAAAATGATGGAGCTACGGCGTTTTCGACCTTAAAAATGGCCTTAAACATTTTAGGCCAAAAATAAATTGATTTTTGAGATTTTTTTCAGAGAAAACTTTGAAATATTGCTTCATTCGGCACCATTACGGAAAGGGATTTTCTTCACGAATCCAATGGTGTTTTCAGAATTTCGAAGTTCGAAAACCTAAGGAAGTTACGACAATTTCAAACTCACATAGATGATTTATCCATTTTTTGGATATCATTTATGCGATTTTGAGGTTGTTTTTTGAGCAAACAACACAGGAGTTGCGCTAATCCTCGTTTTTTGGCATGAACTTCAAAGCTGCATATTCAACTCAAAAAATTTTTTCGCATCAAAAATTGAAAATTTTGGCAAGGTTACCCCCTTTGCTAAAAAATTGCAAAAAAATAAAATGTTAAATTCTATAGAATTTAGTTTATTTAACGATTCGTCTTTGAATTTCGAACTGCGGAATGCTTTAACATTTTCGAAATTCGAAAAAATGATGGAGCTACGGCGTTTTCGACCTTAAAAATGGCCTTAAACATTTTAGGCCAAAATTAAATTGATTTTTGAGAACTTTTTCAAAGAAAACTTTGAAATATTGCTTCATCCTGCACCATTACGGAAAGGGATTTTCTTCACGAATCCAATGGTGTTTTCAGAATTTCGAAGTTCGAAAACCTAAGGAAGTTACGACAATTTCAAACTCACATAGATGATTTATCCATTTTTTGGATATTATTTATGCGATTTTGAGGTTGTTTTTTGAGCAAACAACACAGGAGTTGCGCTAATCCCCGTTTTTTGCCATGAACTTCAAAGCTGCATATTCAACTCAACAAATTTTTTCGCATCAAAAATTGAAAATTTTGGCAAGGTTACCCCCTTTGCTAAAAAATTGCAAAAAAAATAAAATGTTAAATTCTATAGAATTGTGTTTATTTAACGATTCGTCTTTGAATTTCGAACTGCGGAATGCTTTAACATTTTCGAAATTCGAAAAAATGATGAAGCTACGGCGTTTTCGACCTTAAAAATGGCCTAAACCTTTTAAGGCAAAAATAAATTGATTTTTGAGATTTTTATCAAAGAAAACTTTGAAATATTGCTTCATCCGGCACCATTACGGAAAGGGATTTTCTTCACGAATCCAATGGTGTTTTCCGAATTTCGAAGTTCGAAAACCTAAGGAAGTTACGACAATTTCAAACTCACATAGATGATTTATCCATTTTTTGGATATCATTTATGCGATTTTGAGCTTGTTTTTTGAGCAAACAACACAGGAGTTGCGCTAATCCTCATTTTTTGGCATGAACTTCAAAGCTGCATATTCAACTCAAAAAACTTTTTCGCATCAAAAATTGAAAATTTTGGCAAGGTTACCCCCTTTGCTAAAAAATTGCAAAAAAAAATAAAATGTTAAATTTTATAGAATTTAGTTTATTTAACGATTCGTCTTTGAATTTCGAACTGCGGAATGCTTTAACATTTTCGAAATTCGAAAAAATGATGGAGCTACGGCGTTTTCGACCTTAAAAATGGCCTTAAACATTTTAGGCCAAAATTAAATTGATTTTTGAGAACTTTTTCAAAGAAAACTTTGAAATATTGCTTCATCCGGCACCATTACGGAAAGGGATTTTCTTCACGAATCAAACGGTGTTTTCAGAATTTCGAAGTTTGAAAACCTAAGGAAGTTACGACAATTTCAAACTCACATAGATGATTTATCCATTTTTTGGATATCATTTATGCGATTTTGAGCTTGTTTCTTGAGCAAACAACACAGGAGTTGCGCTAATCCTCGTTTTTTGCCATAAACTTCGAAGCTGCATATTCAACTCAAAAAATTTTTTCGCATCAAAAATTGAAAATTTGGCAAGGTTACCCCCTTTGCTAAAAAATTGCAAAAAAATAAAATGTTAAATTTTATAGAATTTAGTTTATTTAACGATTCGTCTTCGAATTTCGAACTGCGGAATGCTTTAACATTTTCGAAATTCGAAAAAATGATGGAGCTACGGCGTTTTCGACCTTAAAAATGGCCTTAAACATTTTAGGCCAAAATTAAATTGATTTTTGAGAGTTTTTTCAAAGAAAACTTTGAAATATTGCTTCATTCGGCACCGTTACGGAAAGGGATTTTCTTCACGAATCCAATGGTGTTTTCAGAATTTCGAAGTTTGAAAACCTAAGGAAGTTACGACAATTTCAAACTCACATAGATGATTTATCCATTTTTTGGATATCATTTATGCGATTTTGAGCTTGTTTTTTGAGCAAACAACACAGGAGTTGCGCTAATCCTCGTTTTTTGGCATGAACTTCAAAGCTGCATATTCAACTCAAAAAATTTTTTCGCATCAAAAATTGAAAATTTTGGCAAGGTTACCCCCTTTGCTAAAAAATTGCAAAAAAAATAAAATGTTAAATTCTATAGAATTTTGTTTATTTTACGATTCGTCTTTGAATTTCGAACTGCGGAATGCTTTAACATTTTCGAAATTCGAAAAAATGATGGAGCTACGGCGTTTTCGACCTTAAAAATGGCCTTAAACATTTTAGGCCAAAAATAAATTGATTTTTGAGATTTTTTTCAGAGAAAACTTTGAAATATTGCTTCATTCGGCACCATTACGGAAAGGGATTTTCTTCACGAATCCAATGGTGTTTTCAGAATTTCGAAGTTCGAAAACCTAAGGAAGTTACGACAATTTCAAACTCACATAGATGATTTATCCATTTTTTGGATATCATTTATGCGATTTTGAGCTTGTTTTTTGAGCAAACAGCACAGGAGTTGCGCTAATCCTCGTTTTTTGCCATGAACTTCAAAGTTGCATATTCAACTCAAAAAATTTTTTCGCATCAAAAATTGAAAATTTTGGCAAGGTTACCCCCTTTGCTAAAAACTTGCAAAAAAAATAAAATGTTAAATTTTATAGAATTTAGTTTATTTAACGATTCGTCTTTGAATTTCGAACTGCGGAATGCTTTAACATTTTCGAAATTCGAAAAAATGATGGAGCTACGGCGTTTTCGACCTTAAAAATGGCCTTAAACATTTTAGGCCAAAATTAAATTGATTTTTGAGAACTTTTTCAAAGAAAACTTTGAAATATTGCTTCATCCGGCACCATTACGGAAAGGGATTTTCTTCACGAATCCAATGGTGTTTTCAGAATTTCGAAGTTGGAAAACCTAAGGAAGTTGCGACAATTTCAAACTCACATAGATGATTTATCCATTTTTTGGATATCATTTATGCGATTTTAAGCTTGTTTTTTGAGCAAACAACACAGGAGTTGCGCTAATCCTCGTTTTTTGCCATGAACTTCAAAGCTGCATATTCAACTCAAAAAATTTTTTCGCATCAAAAATTGAAAATTTTGGCAAGGTTACCCCCTTTGCTAAAGGTTACCCCCTTTGCTAAAAAATTGCAAAAAAAATAAAATGTAAAATTCTATAGAATTTAGTTTATTTAACGATTCGTCTTTGAATTTCGAACTGCGGAATGCTTTAACATTTTCGAAATTCGAAAAAATTATGGAGCTACGGCTTTTTTGACCTTAAAAATGGCTTTAAACATTTTAGGCCAAAATTAAATTGATTTTTGAGAGTTTTTTCAAAGAAAACTTTGAAATATTGCTTCATCCGGCACCATTACGGAAAGGGATTTTCATCAAGAATCCAATGGTGTTTTCAGAATTTCGAAGTTCGAAAACCTAAGGAAGTTACGACAATTTCAAACTCACATAGATTATTTATCCATTATATAGCTAAACTTACCTTTGTTTTAGTTTACCCTTACAGCTTTAGATCTTTTTGTTTTTGTATGCAGGTTTTTGTGTTTTTTTTTATTTTCATTAAAACTTGCACAAATAATAAATTGATTTTGCTACAATTAATATTTATTTAATTAATTTATTTATTTAATTTATTTAAATGATTATACAGTTTTTTTTGTTTCTTTGTTGTTCTTGTTTTACCACTTCACACACCAATCTGACTGACTATTATATTTTATAATTATTTTTAATTTTTTTTTTCTTTTTTTTTATTCTTTAAGTATATACTTGGGTTTTGTGTTGATTTCTGGATTTCACTTCATATTCCAACATTATTTGCTTTTTTTTTAAATAAACTAATACTACATGTTGTTGCAACTGTTGTTGTTGTTCCGGATCTGCTTTTGTCTCAGCTTCTTCATCTGTCTTCAGTGGTTGTTGTTTCTTTAAAATATCCTTCTTGTTTGCAATATATCCATGGTTTCTGTTTTTATTATTATCAGGGAATAAACTCTGTGGCTGTTGTTGTTGCTTGGTTTTTTTCTCAATAATTATTGTTGTTGTTGTATATAGTTTATAATAAATATAAATAGTATTTTTTGGTTTTTGTTTTATTTTATTTAGTGTTTTCTTTATAATATTCGCTCATTACACATTCTTATATGGATTTTTTTTTTGAATTCTTCTTCATCTTCTTTGCTATCATTTATTGGTAATAATACTATTATTTTCCTTCTTGTTGCTGTTGTTGTTAAGAATGTTATTCTCTTAAGAATGTTTTTTAGTTTTTTCTGAAGTTTTTTGTTTTTTTGATAGTGTGAATTGTGTTTTGCCAATTTGTTTTCTTAATGTTTTGCTTATTCTTCTCTTGCGGCTGGCTTTATGTTTTTTTTTTTTCTTTTGGTTTTGCAAAATAAATAAATAATTAGTTTTTTGTGGTTTTTGTTTATGTATGCTTTTTTTATATATATATTTATAGTATATATGCATGTATAGAGGTGTAGCTTAAAACCGAAATTCGAATTCTATAACAAGCACACACTTATAACACACACATTGAAAATGTTTCTAGAAAAAAATCCTTGAGAGGGAGAGCGAAACATGGAAAAATAACAGTTTTTGTAAGCATTTTTTTTTCCTTAAGAAAACCCAAAAACACTAACACAAGTTAATAAATATATGTATATAATGTCATAATTAATAAATAAATAAATAAATACAGTTTGTATACGTATATAAGAAAATAATATCAAAACATGTACTATATATATGAATACATTGAGAGGAATTTAAAGTGTAGACAAAAAAAAAACCAAAAATAATCAATTTAAATAATCGTAAACACTTCTATGTACACTTAAAAAAATCTTGTTTTTGTTTTGGTTTCTAGTTTTGTAGGTTATGTATATCATTTGTATGTACTATGTATATAACAAATTTCTATATTATTAATTAAAAATATGTGTAGATCAATAAAGAAATAGAGAAATACTAAACCCAGGGTTCTATTATAACAGTTGTGTGCTTAAAATAGCAGTAGCAGAAATTTAAAGATGAAATAAATATTTTGAAATTTTACAGGGAATTTAATAAATAATTTGGAATGGGCCATACCGCTTCAAAAACAGTTCAAAAAAATTATTTTTAAAATTTCTAAAAAAAAAAAAAATTAAGAAAAAATTTAAATGAAACGAAAAAAAAATAAATATAAAACTAGAAAAAGATTTTGAAATTTGCAAAAAAAAAAAATTTGGGAAAATGTAAAACAAATTAATTTTAAAGTTTTTTGCCTTTTAGGCAAAAAATTAGAAAAAGATTTTGAAATTTGCAAAAAAAAAAAAAATTGGGAAAATGTAAAACAAATTAATTTTAAAGTTTTTTGCCTTTTAGGACAAAGATCATTAAATTTTACAATTTTTGTTTGTTTCTCTTTCGAGACAAGTTCAATGAACGCAGATTTCCTTTTGCAAGTGGAAAAGGAAAGCCAAAGAACGCAACACATACCAAACACTATGGGGCACGTTTCGTAATTTGGTTTAGAATTACTCATCGGCCATATAAGAAGTGTTTTGTTATATAAAAAATCTTATATTTTTTTCTGAATTCTTTAAATTTTTTTCAAATTATGTTTTAAAAACAATTTTTGAAAAAATTAAAAAAAAAATTATATACAATAAAAAAAAAACTAAATTAATTTTAAATTTAATATTTTTAATAATTAAATTTTTTTATTATTTATTCATAACTATTTGTTTATAATTTATTTATTTTATTATTATTTTATTATCAAATAAAAATTTTTTTTAAAAAATTTAATTATTTTTTAAATCAATATTTTTAATAATTTAATTTAAAAAAAAAATTATTTGATTTTTTATTATTTTTTTATTATTATTTATTTATTTTAATGTATTTTATTATTTTTATTTTTATAATATTATTAAAAAAAATTAATTACTTTTTTTCAAAAATTCAAACATTTATTTCGAAAAAAAAGAACTTAACAAAAATTTAAACAAAACTAAAAAAATTTTTGAAAAAAAAGTAAAAAAAAAATTTAAAAAATTATTACAATTTTTTGAAAAAAAAATTTATTTTTGAAAACATGTTAAAGAATTTTTTAAAAAAATATTACAAAAAAATTTCATTAATTTTTTTTTTGAAAAACGAAAAAAATCTGGAAATAATTGAAATCCGATAATAAATTTATTTTTTTCCCACTAAACAGATATTGAAAAAAAATAAATACAATTATCTTTTAGAAAAATATCTAAAACAATTTAAATGCAGTGATATTTACTCTTTTCTGCGTTAAAACAGATTTTATTTCGTTTTGATAAATTGTCGAAGAAAAAAATCGAATAAATCAAACGAGCATAAAAAACAAATTTAAAAAAAAATAGAAAGCGTTGAAATTTATGGTAAAGCGTGGCAAGCATTTTTATTTTGTTTCCTCATCCAACCTAGTTCACTAACTGAACGACCTAGTTCACCAACTCAAACAGTTTAATCGTTCAAATAAACTCAGTAATTAACCTTACCCATGTCTGGAACCATCACTAGTTCACTAACTGAACGACCTAGTTCACCAGCTCAAACAGTTTAAACGTTCAATTCAACTCGGTAACCAAATAGTACATATAAAAAACGTTCTCCCAACGAATGAACACTGACTTTAGGTCACTGAACTAGTTCTTTCTAGTAGTTCCCTAGCTAACTGTACAATCTAATTCATTGAGCTGAAGTGAGCGATCGTTTCAATGGACGAACATAACCAGTGGTAGTTTAAAACAGCGCATTATAGCACTCCCCTCGATCCCCGCGGTAGTCGGGTTTAGGTACTGGGACCAGTCCAGAAGCATTCTCTGGCCAAGGATTGCTTCTCCTAGGCAAATTTTTGGCTATAATAACAATATAAAAGCCCTAGGGAGACTCTGTATGTATAGTTCATTAGTTCAAACAGTTTAATCGTTCATTTCCACTCAATAACTTATGTCTGGAACCATCACCCAACCTAACCTAGTTCACTAACTGAACGACCTAGTTCGCCAGCTCAAACAGTTTAATCGTTCAATTCAACTCGGTAACCAAATAGTACATATAAAAAAAGTTCTCTCAACGAATGAACACTGACTTTAGGTCACTGAACTAGTTATTTCGAGTAGTTCACTAGCTAACTGAACATTCTAATTCAGTTAGCTGAAGTGAGCGATCGTTTCAATGGACGAATTTAACCAGTGGTAGTTTAAAACAGCGCATTATAGTATCCCTCTCGATCCGGTACCGGAACCAGTCCAAAGGCATTCTCTGGCCAAGAATTGCTCCTCCAAGGCAATTTTGCGGCTATCACAATATAAAAGCACTAGGGAGACTCTGTATGAACTTGACAAAATTCTAAACCCATCTTGTTTATTTTGTGTTACTGTTTTCCATTATAATTTCATATTTATTTTTTTAATACTTTATTTATTTTATTTTCATTAATTAAGCTTTTATTTGACTCTTGATACAATTTTCAAACAAAAAAATTGAACAGAATCAAGGATTTTCCAGTATTTGAAGAAAATCTTTATAAGCTTATGCCTAAGGCCAAGCAATCACTGCAAAATTGTCAATCCTTATGAAGATGATTTTATATGTGTGAGTTGCTATAAGGCCCTAACTAACAAGATGTTTTTATAGCAATTGCCATTGGAAAACTCTGCAGAATCATGTGCTCAAAAAAAGTTGTTGGTGGGAACATAAAACAAAATTAAGTACAACTAAGAATGATCGGCAACCGCAGTACGGTCATCAATACAAGGGAAATTGATCGATTTTTAGTATAGAGTTACTCACTGAACGAACTAGTTCAAAGGCGGAATTTTTCCATGAACATTTCATTAAGGAACTAGTTCGTATTTCTTATGGTGCTTAATGACCATAAGAAATACGAACTAGTTCCTATTTCAGTGAGCTGAAATTAAAAAACCTATGTCCAAAGTCATTAGGTCCTTAAGGTTCGAATCATGTGAGATCGATGATTGTTCAGAGATGCAAAAGCATCTACAGATCTTGGGGTAGTTGTTACGATAAAACTCTTTTTTTGACCCAATGTAAACCGAACTGCCGCGGCCACCGTAGCGCAAAAGTATTCCATTGAGAATCAAAAGAAATGCGAACTAGTTCAGTGAGCTACAATGGGCATACTATGTGCAAAGTCGGTTGGCCCTTAAGCCTCGGATCATGTGTGATTAAGAAGCCCCTTAAGAGATGCAAAAACATATGCGGATCATGGGGAAGTACTTCTTTTGTCCCAATGTAAACCGAACTGCCGCGGCCATCGTGGCGCAGAGGTTAGCATGTTAGCTGCCAATGACGCCGAACGCTTATGTTCAAAACCTGGGAATAAAGTTGCCGATGGGCTTGCCATATGGGGTAAGTGAGCCATTCCCTATGCGGAAATTTTTGTAGTATAAACACTCTCCACGGTGACTACGCGAAAGGCGCTATGTGCCGTAAGGTGATTAAGGTCCTGTGGCCCAAAATAGGGCAACATTTATCCAGGGGTCAAGTAAACATGACCTCAGGTTGCTTGCCATTGCTGGGAGTGGCGAAAATCAGTGAGAATGTTGAAAAGCTATGGCGATGGGACAGCAGTAGTGGAGTTCTGCAGTCTGTGAGGATGTTGAAAAGTTATGACGGACGTCATTACCAGGGACGTAGCAAGGTTTTTTTTGGAGGGGGGGTGTTCGCCCATGCGTGGCGTATTTCTGTGGTCTTTGAGGAGTTTAATAGTTATGACTGTCAGGAATCCGCACGTTGCTACCAGGAACGTAGCACGTTTTTTTTTTTTTTTTTTTTTTTTTGGGGGGGGGGGGGGGCAACACATATACAGGGGTCAAAGAAACAAGACCTCAGGTTGCCTATAGGGATTTTGTCTTGCCATTGTTGGGAGCGGCGGACTTCTGCAGAGTCTGTAAGAGGATGTTCAAAAGTAATGACGGTCGGGCATCCGTGGCGGACTTCTGCAGCCTGAGTGGGTGTTGGAAAGATATGATGGTCGAGCATTCGTATTTCGCCACCAAGGATTTTTTTTGGATGGCCAAGGCCCCGTGGCCCTAAAAAGGCGTCAAGGAAAGAAGACCTTAGACCCCTCAAAAACGCCATTAGACCCATTATGACTATATGATGCTTGGCTGAGCCGATTTTCTTTAAATTTTCGTAGATTGTGTACGTTTGTTTGGAAGGAAACATAGGCTATATAATTTTTAGATATCGGGTGGAGGCGGACCGTCCCCCTTACCCCCAAAAATGCCACCCATATTCGAAAGTGGTTTGATGGGCACAATAAGGGTATCAAATGAAAGGTATGGAGATCATAAAGCGAATATGGTATTAAATTTGAGTCCAAGTACCCAGCGAGCCCCCAACCCCAAAACTCCTCTTAGCAGATATATTTGAAGTTCATGTCATGTAGATTACAAATATGGCATTAAACATTAGGTCCAAGTAATGGGAGGTCACTCACCACCAAATCCCACCAAATGAAAGGTATTTGTGATTAGATTACGAATATGACCGTTCAAGTCTAGGTGGCGCTTTTCATCCTAAAAATACGTCAAATGGGTTATTTGACCCATTATAACAATATGGGACTCAAATGAAAGGTATGTGAGAGTAGAAAACGAATTTGATATTTAGTTTTGGAGCCAAGTGTTTTGGGGTACCCCCCTTAAGGCACCCCCTAAATAGAATTTCATTTCCATTGGGAATAAAGTGCAAAGTGTCCGTTGCCGCCCCACCCCCAAAACATCCTCCAAACGGTTCATATTTACCGGCCATAGCAATATGGGGCTCAAATTAAAGGGATTTGGAAGTGCAACACGAATTTGATATCCATATTTGAGTCGAAATGTCTGAGGTGCCATTCCTAATGAGAAGATTTCCCTTAGGAAGAACATTAGCATTGGGGGCAAACTTTTCACACATCAATGAGTGCTTTCCGATTCAAGTTTAAACTCAATGATAAGGCACCTTTTTTTATAGCCCAGTACGCACGGCGTCCCACAGTGCGACACCTCTTTGGGGAAAAGTTTTTAAATGACCATACATAGCATTGTGCCTCGCAAATGTCGCCAACATTAAGAGGGGATAAACACCGCTTTGTCCGTTGTTCTCGCCAGGATTCGAACGCGTTAAGCGTCATAGGCTACAATGGCACAAATTCGATATCCGCATTCAGGGCGAATGCGAATCGAACCGAATTTGAGAGTTAAAGAAGGCGCAGCGTAGCGGACAGACATTATTCCATACATAATTGTTCAATTAGTTTATATGCCGCATTTAGTTTTAAGATAGTTAAATTGATTGTTGCTGTTGTTGTTCTAGCAGTGTGTTGTACACTGTCGTTGTTTGTCCTTTTAACTGATAGGTTTTTTATATCTTTGGAAAGGATTTTTTTTACACGCATTAAATTTTTATGGACTATATACCTGTATATGGTCCTTTTAGTACTCTCAGACATCAGTTGGAATAACCTGTACATATTGTGAGGCAGCCACTGCGGCTATGAGACTTAAGGCTATGGGAGAATAGATTGAGGATGGGAGCAGGTCGTATCATCGTGGCGACGATACGAAAACCTGGAAGGAATTGAAGAGGTTTCCGATCGGATACCTATGATGAACCTTGAGGTCAAATGCGAGGCATTGCTGCCAGCGGCACAGTCTTGGATTGACAAAACCCTAGCATTGCCATCTGGAAGATCGTATTACAAAGATGGATCAAAGCTTGTAATGAATGTTAAAAATGAATATATGGAAATATATACCCTACTTTTTACAAAAAGGGCCATATTTCCTTTAGAGAAATCCTAATTTGCTATGTTTCTTAAAATATTCTAGAAAATATCTTAGGCTTAAAGATTTTTTAGTTTATCAAACGCCTTTTTTTGAAGTTCTGCTAGGACCTACTCATCTTTTACACTTCTTTGCTAATGAATACTGCTATAATTTTGCACACAACTGTTTTCCTCTTTGTTTGTTAAAAGAAAATAATATCAATACTCATAATAAATACACAATTACATGACAATAATCATAATAATAATAAATCTAATTAAAATCTGCTGCATTTTGCCTTTTTCTAGCACTTCATTTTCCTTTTCTTATTTATCTGTGTTTCTTTTTTTTTTAATATAACCAACAATAAAGCATTTGAATATGTTTCGTATATAATAGGTAATAGTAATAATAATAATCATAATAATAAATTTTGAAAATCTCTTTTGTTTTTTTGTTTTAATTTTTCGCTGGCTTACATTTAAAAATTATTATTCTCTTGTGGTATATATGCATGTATATTATTTAGGTTTTTTAATGATTTTTTTGTTTTTGTTTTTTTCTTAATAGTTTCTTCTTATACATTGTTGAATGCAGAGATTAAGGGCGGTAGGGAGGTAGGTTGAAATAAATACATACATATTTAGTATTAAATAAAAAGGAACAGGGGTATAGAGTTATAAAGGGGAAACAAGTTGAGTTACTGAAAAGCTTTTGGAAAGGTTTTATGAGGATTCATTGGGGATTTGAAAGGTTTCAAATAATTATTTGATCTTGGGGCTTATTTTGCATAAACTTTGTGTCAATCTCTTTTCTTTTTTTGGAAACATTTATAGATTTGTTTTTTTTTCGTTCTAAATTATATGATGCATTATTTTGTTGAAATAATTTTACTTGTTGCCTTTGTTGATGCTTCATTTTTTTTTGGGGGTTTTCTTATATTTTGTAAAATACATGGATTTTCTTAAGTTTAATGTTAGTATTTTTTTCTTATTTTGGGGGGAGGGGTTTTGTTTTTTTTTTTTTTGCTTTAATATATTCTTTCAATAATTTCTTCATATATATTCATGTTCTTATTATTTCTCTGCTGTATATGCTTTACTTAATCTTATACATCTTCTTCTTCTTCTTTTTCTGCTTAATTCTTATATAAATGTAAACATCTCAATGCCGGCATTTCAATTTCATTTTCTTCTTGTTTAGCATTTTTACTACAACATTTTGTTTTATTTGTTCATATTATCGATGGAATCCGTTTACTGTCTGGGGTCTTCAGGGCTTTTAAGGTTTGGAAACTGAACTGAGTGCCTGCCTTCTTAGCCTGCCTCTGCTCTTTCGAGTTATTGCACTTTTTAACACATCTTGCCTTTGTTCATGGATTAATCAATCATTCAAACAACTTACACTTTTCTTACTTAACTTTCAAATTAAGTTGAATTTTCGCTTTTTTTTAGTTCTATTGTTTAGAGAGTAGAGTTTGTGTTGTTGGTTAGAAGTAGTGGGGGGGCGTTGCGTGTAACTGTATGATTTTAATACACTAAAACGGATTCCATCGTAATCGTATCTCATTTATTATTACTACCAGTATTTGTGGCAATGGTAGCCTGAATTTGTGAGGCTGTCTGTGAGGCGGTCTCTTGTGTGCGTCGGGCCAAACGTGATCTAAAATAGATTTATTACATTACTTTTTCAATTCAAATATAATCTAAGGCAATTTCTTTACCTGATTTGTCCAGCCAACAATGGATTAATGGCATACAGCCAATCATGAACTTCTTTATCGCCCAAGGTTTGTAATAGATAACCACGATGTTTAGTCACCACGCTGAAAATAAAAAATAATAAAATTGTTGAAATAAAAAGCGGAAAAACAAGTAGCTTAGGTTGAAAAGAGGGTGCAGATATTAATCCGCCCCATGCCACTGTGGACATACACCTAAGCCAGTAATCGGCTTGTTGTGCGCTCTAAAAACTATAAAAAAAATCTCTAAAAACAAGTAAAAAGGCGTTAAGTTCGAACTACGGATACCCACCACCTCGGGTATATATGTAAAACATCTTTCGTCACAATCCGGTGAAACCGATCTGAACCATACACGACGCGGATGTTGAAAAGCCTCACATAAGTCACTGTGTCAAATTTCAGTGAAATCGGATTATAAATGCGCCTTTTATGGGGCCAAGATTTTAAATCGAGATATCGGTCCATATGGCAGCTATATCCAAATCTGCACCGATCTAGCCAAATTGAAGAAGAATGTCGAAGGGTCTAACTTAACCCATTGTCCCAAATTTCGGCGAAATCGGACAATAAATGCGCCTGTTATGGCCTCAATACCTTGAATCGAGAGATCGGGCCATATAGCAGGTATATCCAAATCTGCACCGATCTGAGCCAAATTGAAGAAGAATGTCGAAGGGTCTAACTTAACCCATTGTCCCAAATTTCGGCGAAATCGGACAATAAATGCGCCTGTTATGGCCCCAATACCTTAAATCGAGAGATCGGTCTATATGGAAGCTATATCCAAATCTGCACCGATCTGAGCCAAATTGAAGAAGAATATCGAAGGACCTTACTTAACTCACGGTCCCATCTTTCGGCGATATCGGACAATAAATGGGCCTTTTATGATCCCAAAACCTTAAATCGAGAGAACAGTCTATGGGGCAGCTAAAGGGTGATTTTTTTGAGGTTAGGATTTTCATGCATTAGTATTTGACAGATCACGTGGGATTTCAGACATGGTGTCAAAGAGAAAGATGCTCAGTATGCTTTGACATTTCATCATGAATAGACTTACTAACGAGCAACGCTTGCAAATCATTTTCAGTGAATGGGCCCTAGAAAAGTTGGCAGAAAATCCGCTTTTTTATCGACAAATTTTGTTCAGCGATGAGGCTCATTTCTGGTTGAATGGCGACGTAAATAAGCAAAATTGCCGCATTTGGAGTGAAGAGCAACCAGAAGCCGTTCAAGAACTGCCCATGCATCCCGAAAAATGCACTGTTTGGTGTGGTTTGTACGCTGGTGGAATCATTGGACCGTATTTTTTCAAAGATGCTGTTGGACGCAACGTTACGGTGAATGAACACATTTCGAACCGAACACTGATTTTAGTAATAAAATTCAATGATTTGCAAGCGTTGCTCGTTAGTAAGTCTATTCATGATGAAATGTCAAAGCATACTGAGCATCTTACTCTTTGACACCATGTCTGAAATCCCACGTGATCTGTCAAATACTAATGCATGAAAATCCTAACCTCAAAAAAATCACCCTTTATATCCAAATCTGGACCGATTTGGGTCAAATTGGAGAAAGATGTCAAGAGGCATAATATAACCTACTGTCCCGAATTTCAGCGAAATCGGATAATAAATGCTCATTTTATGGACGCAAGACCTTAAATCGAGATATCGGTCTATATGGCAGCTATATTCAAATCTGTATCGATTTGGGTCAAATTGGAGAAAGATGTCAAGGGGCCTAATACAAACTACTGTCCCAAATTTCAGCGAAATAGGATAATAAATGCTCATTTTATGGACGCAAGACCTTAAATCGAGATATCGGTCTATAGGGCAGCTATCAAATCTGGACCGATCTGGGCCAAATTGAAGAAAGATGCCCTAACACAACTCACCGTCCTAAATTTCAGCAAAATCGGATAATAAATGTGGCTTTTATGGGCCTAAGACCTTAAATCGGCGGATCGGTCTATATGGTAGCTATATCCAAATCTGGGCTGATCTGGGCCAAATTGAAGAAGAATGTTGAAGGGCCTAACACAACACACGGTCTCAAATTTTGGACAAAATAAGACAATAAATGCGCCTTTTATGGGCGCAAGACCATAAATCGAGAGATCGGTCAATATGGCAGCTATATCCAAACCTGGACCGATTTGGGTCAAATTGGAGAAAGATGTCGAAGGGCCTAACACAACTCACTGTCTCAAATTTTGTCAAAATCGGACGATAAATGCGCCTTTTATGGGCGTAAGACCTTAAATCGGTAGATCGGTCTATATGGCAGCTATATCCAAATCTGGGTTGATCTGGGCCAAATTGAAGAAGAAGAAGGCCTAACACAAGTCACTTTCCCAAATTTCAACAAAATCAGATAATAAATGTGGCTTTTATGGACCTAAGACCCTAAATCGGCGAATCGGTCTATATGGGGGCTATATCAAAATAGAGTCCTATATAGCCCATCTTCGAACTTAACCTGCTTATGGACAAAAAAAAGAATCTCTGAAAAGTTTCAGCTCAATATCTCTATTCTTAAGGACTGTAGCGTGATTTCAACAGACAGAAGGACGGACGGACGGACATGGCTAGATCTTCTTAGATTTTTACGCTGATCAAGAATATATACACTTTATAGGGTCAGAAATGGACATTTCAATGTGTTTCAACCGGAATGACGACCTTTACTTGTTATACCCACCACCGAAGGTGGCGTTGAAAATGCAACTCTGCAAACAAATGTTAGAAAAGAAACTCGCAAAAGATAAGCAATTTTTAACTTTATCGACCAAAACACTACTTCAAGTGTGGCACCACCAAATGATGCTCGCTTTCAACTTTTCCGCGTTGCTTTTGTGGAACTTGTGTGCAGAGTTGCATTTTCGCAACGCAACGCTCGAAACCAAAGCTCAACGCGCTCGTTCTGTTTCGGTCTTAAAAGCGGCTGGGCCGAACCTTATATACCCTCCACCATGGACCTGAATCATCATGGCTCGACTCCAAACCAATGTTAGCAAAAAGTTAACCATCTATATACTCTTCTTGCATCAGAATGTCATGTATACCTGTGGGTTGGAGGGACACGAAGGTCCTTGTCATTCCGAAAGTAGGAAAACCCTACCACACGAAGGCGAAGGATTTTCGTCCCATTAGTTTGTCATCCTTAATTCTGATGCATATAGTAATTGGGTATATACTGCAGTTGTCAGACCTATTATGCTATATGGTGTTGTGGTCTGGAGGACGGGGCTTCAAAAGTCCACCTACTGTTTAATACTCAAACGGATCCAAAGTATGACTTGTTTGTGCATCACAGCCGCACTAAGGACGACACCATCTAATACACTTAATTGAATCCTACATCTAATGCCTTTGGATATTGTGGCTAGACAAATTGTTGCGACCACTGCCGTGAAACCAAGGGTCATGTGGCAGCTACGGAAACTGTGTTATCCTTGATACAATGTCCCATGTTCCAGACCTTAGAAGAAGTCATTTTGCAAATGTATTGGAAGTCATAGCAGAACTTATTGTGGAAAATTTCATTCAAATCAGGAATTGAGACCTCTAGGGGCTCAAAAAGTAAAATCGGGAGATCTTTTTATATGAGAGCTATATCAAGTTTTAGACCAATTCAGACCATATTATCACATATATTGCAAGTCATAGCAGAAGTCATTTTGCAAATTTCAGCCCAATCGGGTAAGAATTGCGCCCTCTAGGGGCTCAAGAAGTAAAAACGGGAGATCGGTTTATATGGGAGCTATATCAGGCTATGCACCGATTCAGACCATACTTGACGTGAATATTGAAGGTCTTAGGAAAAGTTATTGTGCAGAATTGCAGCCAAATCGGTTAACAATTATGACCTCTATGGGCTTAAGATGGAAAATCGGGAGAACGGTTTATATGAGAGCTATACCAGGTTATGGACCGATTCAGACCATACTTGGCGCGAATGATGAAGGCTCATCACACAGGTCATTGTGCAAAATTTCAACTAAATCGGGTAAGAATTGTGACCTCCAGTGGCTCAAGAAGTAAAATTGGTAGATCGGAGAATCGAAAACGCTTCTGGACAGGCGCTAGTGGAGTACATTTTATGAAAGATTCCATCTTCCTTAAAATTTTTTTGCTTTTATATAACTCAAGTATTCCTTACCTGAATGTATTGGGTATCTTAACCATGGCTGCTTGGTCTTCACTGCATTCAACCTGGGCGGTGCCCAAATTCAAAATTGCACGTTCCACGGGATCTTTTTCTGATTTGTATATAAAGACATAAGGACGGCGGACAATCTGAAGAAAAATTAAAATTTATTATTGAAAACAGAAAAAAGCTCTTTGGATTAGTTTAATCCCGAATTTAATTACTTACCACCCAGCGTTTCTTCCAACCAGAACCGCCATGTTCCAAGACATTCAACAAACCCTTGCGTGCCACAACAGGACTGACACGAATTTCCTCCAACTCGGGCACATAAAGACGTAAGGGTAGAGCTGGTTGAGTGGCTGGAGCAGGAGCCTCCCAGCCATTGGGAGCATCTGAACGATCGGGAGAGCATAACCTAATAAACAAAAACAAAACACACCATATGATAGAATTTTCAGCAAATTTTGTTCTGAGATAATCAAACAAACGATTAACATTGAGAGAGTATTAGTTTCGACTTTTGGAACTTTTGATTTTAAAGCAGTTTTATATATGGAAGTATTAGTTTTAGTTTTGTTTCCAACATAAAACAAAACCCAAATAAAGGAAATCAAACTAAAGCCACATTACTGGGGGGGTGAGGGTTAGAGGATAGGAAATGATGTGAAAATGTAACAAAACATTTGAAACAACAATAATTATTGAAGGAAGTTAAATAAAAGAAACAAAGTAATAGAAGAATAATTTTTACCTTCGTCTAATACGGTAGTAACCAAATAAGTTTTTTTTTTAAATACATACAAATATACAAAAAGAAAAAGTTTACAAAGTTAAAAAAGAAAGGCAAATCATTTAAATTTTGTTGTTGTTTTTTTAATTTTTTTTGTTTTATAAACGTTTTAGGAGAGACAATAACCCACATTTTCCAAATAAAAGTTTTTTTTTTCAGAAGACAAAGATCCTACCAGTGCAAAGTCATAATTACACGCTGTCTAAGCAATATCTATTGGGCTGTTACCGCCGAGACCATCCAAATCATCATCTTGTGGATAGGTATCCAACACACAGAAGTCTTAAGGTAGATCTACATGATCTAGAGCGTGAGGTTCAGCGCTACAAGAGAGAACCTCTAGATCAAGCGGCATATCATTCATGCAGACATAGTAGCAGATGCGGTAAATAGCTACCGGGCGAATGTAGTCCTTGGAGAACGACCGCCTTTAGTTGCACCTGAAGAAATTGACCTTCTCGGCAAATCAGAGTAGTTCTAGCTCAATTACGTCCAGGCAGATGCAGCCTCCTCAAATTCCTACAGAGCAAGGAGAGGGCCCATTAGGAGAATTTTAAGAAAAGGAACCCCACAAGTAAGTGTTGGACGGTGCCAAGAGGTGGCAATGAAGTGTTTGCCTACCTAAAAAAGATTTTGTGGATAGGTGACTTCACTTTAGCGGCCTTCTTGAAATAGAAGGGGCTTTAATAACATTGAGGTTGAAACTCATATACGACTATCTGGTGGACATGAAGATTTTTACTCTCCAGATAAAAAGGTTTGAGCATCATTCTAAAGGGCAGGATTATCCAAGCATCATCGAAAAGGGCTCGATTAAGAAGATTGAAAGGGTAACTTTAGTACACTTCTCCTTGGGGAAAGGGTAGTTTTAGTGCAGTTCCCCTTGGGGAAAAAGTAGTTTTAGCACACTTTTCCTTGGGAAAGGGTAGTTTTAGTACACTTTCTTTTGGGAAATCGTAGTTTTAGTCCACTTTCCCTTGGGAAAGGGAAGTTTTAATACACTTTCTCTTGAGAAAGGGAAGTTTTAATACACTTTCCCTTATGTTTTAATACATTTCCTTTGGAAAGGGAAGTTTTAATACACTTTCCTTTGGGAAAGGGAATTTTTAGTACACTTTCCCTTGGAAAGGGGAAGTTTTAGTACACTTTCCTTTGGGAAAGGGTAGCTTTAGTACACTTTCCTTTGGGAAAGGGTAGTTTATTATACTTTCCCTTGGGAAAGAGTAGTTTTAAGACACTTGCCTTTCCGAAAGGGTAGTTTTAGTACACTTTTTATGGGGAAAGTTAGTTTTAGTATGCGTTCCTTTGGGAAAGGGTAGTTTTAGTACACTTTCCTTTGGGAAAGGGCAGTTTAGTACACTTTCCCTTGGGAAAGGGCAGTTTAGTACACTTTCCCTTGGGAAAGGGCAGTTTTAGAACACTCGCCTTTCGGAAAGGGTAGTTTTAGTACACTTTTTATGGGGAAAGTTAGTTTTAGTATGCTTTCCTTTGGGAAAGTGTAGTTTTAGTACACTTTCCTTTGGGAAAGGATAGTTTAAGTACACCTTCCTTTGGGAAAGGTTCGTTTTAGTACACTTTTCTTTGGGAAGGGGTAGTTTTAGTACACTTTCCTTTGGGAAACGGTAGTTTTAGTAAGAAAGAAAGGGTACTTTTAGTGCACTTTCCTTTGGGAGAGGGTAGTTGTAGTACACTTTCCCTTGGTAAAGGCTAGCTTTAGCACACTTTCATTTGGGAAAGGGTAGTTTTAGTACACTTTCACTTGGGAAAGGGTAGTTTTAGTATGCTTTCCCTTGGGAAAGGTTAGTTTTAGTACACTTTCTCTTGGAAAAGGATAGTTTTAGTACACTTTAATTGGAAAAGGTAGTTTTAGTACACTTTCTTTTGGGAGAGGATAGTTTTAGTACACTTTGGGAAAGGATAGTTTTAGTACACTTTCCTTTGAGAAAGGATAATTTTAGTACTATTTCCTTTGAGAAAATGTAGTTTTTTTACACTTTCCTTTGGAAAAGGGTGATTTTAATACACTTTCCTTTGAGAAAAGGCAGTTTTAGTACACTTTCCTTTGAGAAAAGGCAGTTTTAGTACACTTTCCTTTGGGAAAGGGTATTTTAGTACCCTTTTCTCTGGGAAATGTGTAAATTTAGTACACTTTCCTAGGCAACAAAGCTTGCTCTTAGACTGAGAGTATTAGGTACCTGGTGCTCCTCAAATATTGGGTATACTTCTGTTCTGCTCTAGGATGAAGATGCGGTGAAACTGCCTTTATAAAGGGTGATTTTTTTGAGGTTAGGATTTTCATGCATTAGTATTTGACAGATCACGTGGGATTTCAGACATGGTGTCAAAGAGAAAGATGCTCAGTATGCTTTGACATGTCATCATGAATAGACTTACTAACGAGCAACGCTTGCAAATCATTGAATTTTATTACCAAAATCAGTGTTCGGTTCGAAATGTGTTCAAATTTTGACAAATTTTGTTCAGCGATGAGGCTCATTTCTGGTTGAATGGCTACGTAAATAAGCAAAATTGCCGCATTTGGAGTGAAGAGCAACCAGAAGCCGTTCAAGAACTGCCCATGCATCCCGAAAAATGCACTGTTTGGTGTGGTTTGTACGCTGGTGGAATCATTGGACCGTATTTTTTCAAAGATGCTGTTGGACGCAACGTTACGGTGAATGAACACATTTCGAACCGAACACTGATTTTGATTTGCAAGCGTTGCTCGTTAGTAAGTCTATTCATGATGAAATGTCAAAGCATACTGAGCATCTTTCTCTTTGACACCATGTCTGAAATCCCACGTGATCTGTCAAATACTAATGCATGAAAATCCTAACCTCAAAAAAATCACCCTTTACCAGGAAGTCCTTCCTTGTCGACGGGTTGTACGTAATTTTTCCGAAAAGGATCTCCGATACTCCCAGTCCTTTCCGGGACCTTCTGTATACACGAATGGTTCAAAATTGGTTGGGGAAATCGGGCGGGAATCTTGGGATCAGGGAATTATAAAGGTTATTGGACGGGTGCATCGTTTTTTAGGATGAGATCTTTATGTCCCCAAGAAATTGATTTAGATGAGCGTGAAGGCTCTGGCAACGGGCCATGCGAGGTTGAAATGCAAGGAGTTTTTTCGAACCATGGGATGGCGGAGAACGAAGCGGTCGACAAACAGACAAACCAATTGGCGCAGGTCATGCTGCGAGCCCTCCCCTGTGCTAACTTCTTTGGTCGGCGCCTTCTACAATAACAGCGCGAATGATGCGTGACCTTATGCTGGCGTTAGCAGGGTATCAGAGGCCCTGTGGCCGAATTTTTCGAAGAATGCCACTGGGATTGAGGAAACATAACCTCGGCCTCTAATAGAAGTTCAATGCCAGGTCGGACACGTCGCGCTGAACACAGAGAATGACAGATTTTTACAGAGTGTGCGATAACGAGGAGAAGATGGAGTCGGTTGAGCACATTTTGTTGTTATAGCCACATTTGTATGTGAAGGAGGCGATGCTCATCAAGCTCCTATAGATGAGCAAGCTTGTTCCGGTCTATAAGACCGATCGCCGCGGGAACACGTTAGCCATTGGTTATTTAAAAGCCAACCGGCTTCTCAGTGAGACTCTCCACTCGATACCGCTGATTGCCCGCGACTGCAGTTGTAGCAACTCCGTATGGAGTATTCCACTATCCGCAACCTGTGGACGCGGCCGGTAGCTCCCAGCGAAGAACACCACACAGATTGGAGCTCAAAGTTCCAGCCTGTGTGATGGCCTGGTATGGCAGCCATGTAAAAACTTTTTCCCAAAGAGTTGTCTAACTTCGGCACACCGTTCGGACTCGGCTATAAAAAGGAGGCCCCTAATCATTCAGCTTAAGCTTGAATCGGAAGTTATTGAAGTTTGCCCCTGTTCCTCAATGGAATGTTCATGGGCAAATTTTCATTTGGTCTGATCCCAAAGAAATGACGACTTGCCAGAAAAAGTCATTCAGGGGATGCAATGGATATGTTTGTCAAGCTGTTGCGCCTCCTCGTAATCCTAGTGGGAGCATCCCATCCACTCCGGTTATAGCGAGACAGTAGGACACTAATGTCGGCCCTATACACTTGGCCTTTAATTGGGACACTATGTATACGTTGTATAGCTTCATCTCGGCAGTACTGGACTGGCTTAGGTGTATGACCATAGTGGAATGGGGCGGATAAATATTCCCAAACTCTTTTCAAACTTATCTAACCTAACCTACGATAGCTGTGAGCATCCTGTAAATTATTCTTCTTAGCAAACATTCTTCTGCAAATTTAGAAGGCCCTCGGGAAGACGTACCAAATATGCGCAGCCATCATAAAACTCGAGAGGAACCGGAATCTGAGTTTTCTTGCCGATTCTCTTACACCTCATGATAAACAAAGGCCTTAATGACAAATTCCTTCTGGTGGTTAAGGCTAATTAGTGAGATCAGGGAATAGACTACAAAAAACGGGTTGGGTGCCAGCCCGAATAAAACCGAACTGTTACTGTTCACTCCTAGATATAAAATACCATAGTTTAGACTCCCATCTCTGAAGAGGGTTACATTGCAACTGTCGAAGGCATAGTGCTTGATTTGAAGCTACGTACACAGAGAAAAGAAGTTATAAAGCACTGAGTGCTTTCCACATCTATTGAAGAATGTCAGAAAAAATCTCGGAAAGGATAGGTCTTTAGCCATTTACATAACTTTTAAGCCGTAGATGGGCAGCATACACATCCGCACATGAATTCCTTTGCCCGCGGGCATAGGAAAAATTAATAGAAGCACACGGACAGTGTAAACAACTTCGTTTGGTTTCCTTCCGACGCCTCTTTTTCAAAGCTATTTTATTTTGTTGATGTTTGATGACACTCAACAAACACAGTTTGGTCCTTTCAACAGTGTTAGTGTGCCCATCACTGGTCTGTGAAAAGTTTGACCCGACCTTATTCACCTTATTAGCATCTGTAGCTCTGATACCTACAATCTGTGCGATGGATGTCCTGTAATATTTACCTCCACCTATATATGTAATTTTTTTTTAATCCCAATTCCATTTTTTCCAGTAGATTTCCTTATTTTGATATAAAATGTCTTATAAATCCCATACTTACTCTATAGAACTGCTGGATATACAACTGACGGTCATATCGGCACATCCCTCATCGCTGGGCGATACATCCGATTGTGTCTGGTTATCATTATTCTCTGATTTGCTGGAACGTCCTGAAAGCAATAAAAAACAAACACTCAATACTTTAATCTCTCTCTCTCTCTAAAAAGCAGATGTTTTTGGATAACCCACCTTGTACAAGTTTTAAGCATTTATTCATCAGTTCTATTTCACGCTCATTGTATTCACGCTCGGGTACAATCTGTTGTGAGTCCTTGACTGGTGTTTGTGGCGATGGTGGTATCACCATATGTACAGGCGATGTTGCTGCTTTAGCGGCCAGATTGCAAACATCTTTTTCGGTTTTTGTTGTGGGATTTGGATTTGTATCCATGCCCAAGCGTTCGCGTAATAATAGCAAATGACGGACACGACCTACTTCTTCAAGGCGTGTGAGTTTCTCCAATTCCCATTGATGGTCGAATATGAGCGAATCGCCACGTGGACGCCAGCCATGTAAGTTTTCTTCGCCGCGGACATAGGTTGAGCTTGTATCGAGAACACGACGTTGTCGTCGTTGTACACCTTTTGGTTAGACAATAAAAATTGGGATTTTTTAATTAAAAAAAAATAAAATATTGGGATTATTTAATTTGCAGCGACTAGAGGCGCATTTTGTAATTTTTGGCATAAAAAATGTTATATAGTGCTAATGCTTGGCTGCGGAACTGTTAAAGAAGTTGGTTTATTGAGTTTGCTTACAACATATAGTGCTTATAATCGATAACTAGGAGAGTCTATTTTAACGCCCTCTAGAATAAAATCGAACATCACGTAATACGTCTTGTTCTAGGGGCCTCTAACACAAACAAAAGGCGAAGCTTTCAGCAATTCTTATGTAAGAAGTTCTAACTAAAGATGGCCAATTCAAAAAAAAAAAAAAACTGCAGAAAAAAGGTAAATTAAGCCATAAAATTAAAAGTATACAAAAAATGTTGTAAAAACTAAAAATAATAAAATATAAAATAAAAAAAAAAATGTTTAGCCCGAAGACGATTTAATGGATGGATACGGCCCTCATTCAACCAGTGCTGACGTATGTATGTGTCATGGGCACTCAGTATTTATGCAAGAGCCGTTGCCGTCTGACCTATCACTGAGACTATCCGCTCGATACCGCTGATTGTCCGCGACTGCCGTTATATGTAATCCGTAAAGAGCATTCCACTATTCGCAACCTGTGGACGCTCCTGGTGGCTTGTAGCTAAGCTTCTCGTGACAGCGATGAACTCCACAGCGGTCAGATCTCAATGTTCCAGCTTATGTGGTGCTAACAGCAATTTCAAGCCGGGGAAGATTGGTCAGCGAATACTGTGTTTGAGGGCGTTGAGACATCAATACCCAAAGTTGGCTCCATATGAGGCAGTGGTGAAGAGGTTTGAGTGGTCTAAGGTCTAACATGTTTAAGTTGGTCTTACTATATCTTAAAGGCTTCCACATGTGTCCGGTATATGACATAACCATTTTCGCATTTGAACTTGTGGGAAGGAATCTTCCACCCTCGGGATTTGTGTAGACAGTATGGCTACACCTAAAGCCTTGGATTGAAAGTGCATAAGGGAGGAATCTTTCGTCCTTCAAACTCATGACGTTGATTTGATACCCCGGCCATAAAAACTCTTCAGAAAATAAGAAACCAAACGACAAATTTGCCAGGAAGGGTTCGACCTGGTTGAACGAAACCGTGACGCAATTCACATATCATCACCTTGAATTTTAAGTGCATAAGGGAGGAATTTTCCACTTGAAGCTCATGATGCTGATGTGAGTACCTGGCCATAAGAATTCTACGGGATATAAGAAACCAAATGACGTATTTGCCAGGAAGGGCTTCAGCCTTTACCATCGAATCGTTGACGTTTTTCGCATATCATTTGTCGAACTACAGATTCTGGCAAATATAGCCATTACGGAAGAGGGATCAAGGTTGTTGTTGTTGCAGCAGTGTACTGAGGCATTGAATTCCTTTAAATGACTCCATCGGTTCATTCCGGTACATACAACTGGCTGCCAAGGGATTATGGGATCAAGGTGCGAGTTTTTGCAAAACTATCGAATCACCCTTTGGCCTAAGACCGGCCTAAACAGGATAGACAAACTTTTTGACCTCGGCAAAAGATCTTGCCTTTGGAAGTTTCATTAGGATTTTCTTTTTTAACGTACACAAATGCAGTAACTCAGGTCCTGAAACTTGGAGTTAGTGTATGAGGGCCTGGAGACTAGAAGACAGCTTTCGAGTTTAGTATCCCTACATTTCTAAGATCCTTTCCCTGGAAGGAACCTCTGAATATACGGATGGGTCTGGATTGGGTAAAGACAGGAATTTTCATTGAATTCCTAGGAATTAGGAATTAATTAAGGCTACTGTATGATTGTAGTGTCTTTCAGGCAGAGGTCTTAGCCATACAGAAGGTACTGGAGACGTTTTCAATATAGGAGTGACTGTCCGAAAGTGCTGTCGTAAAGCTTTCTCTATGGTTCCAAGACGAAGACGGGTCTAAGGCTTTTGTGGCTACCGAGCTATCAGAGGGTGGCGGTAAATGCGACGTCTAACGAGCTTGTCAGGCATTGATCGCCGATGAGCGCAGATCAAGCTACAGAATTAGAGAAGCCCACCCTGTATAAGACAGACCCCTTCTACGTTGGCACGCGACATCAGCCGTGAGTTGTAGTGTAATCAAGGCCCTTCGCCTGAGTATATCGAGTAACAGGACTTCATTTATCCTAGAGATGAGGAGGTATAACTTCGGACTGCAGATAGGAGGCATGACCACAAACTATAGGTAGGAGACATGATCTCGGACTGCAGATAGGAGCCCTAACTGGTCTTTGAAGTAGCGCCAGGCATGGTAACACCAACTTCTGCGGTCGACTAGCTTATGAATAGCTGCTACTGAACCTGTGAACCCTTCCGTATGCGAGCTTCTAAGTAGAATAGTTGCCTTCTATGTTGACCGCGCAAGGAAAGGAAATGGGCGGTCGACTAGCATCTGGATATCTCCTACTGAACCTGTAAAACTTTCCGTGCGGAGCTTCTAAGTAGGATAGTTGCTTTCTACGTTGACCACGCAAAAAGGCCAAGGCAGCATGGTTGAACATTTTGCTGAATAGGATGTCACTTATGCTGGGGACAGGAACCCTAACTGGTCATTACGCAGTCAGGTCGTTAAAGTCGAGGACAAGGCGTACTTCTGCAGGGTCTACAATGACGAGGAGGATAGTTGACCACCTTTTGTGTGAATCGACGTGGGCTGAAGTCGTGGGTTGTTAGATGGCCACAGGGTAAGTCGGACTTCTACAGGGTCTGTGGTGACTAGGAGGACGGTCGAGCTCCATTTGTGTCTCCATATGTCGATATTGACTGATGACGTGGGTTGAGGAGTAGACAAGACCATATGATCACAGGACATCATATATCCTGGGCCAGAGAACGTATGACCTTTGGTTGCAAAAAAGAGGCATAACCTAGAACTGCAGGTGGAAGACCTTACTCGTCATTGGAAAGTGGACCTTGACGCCATGCTGGATACAGTACAAGGCGGACTTCAATACGTTCTGTGGTTACGAGAAGTCACTTCTCCTGGGGCTGAGGTGGTATGACCTCACACTTCATATAGAAGACATGACCTCGAACTGCAGATAGAAGTCCTTACTGGTCTTTGCAAAATAAGGTATTTGACGTCGTACTGGACAAAGGTAAGACAGACTTTTGCAGTGTATGTGGTGACCCTGCAACGAGTTGTTCTTTTCCTGGACGAGGACATGACTGATGCTGTGGGTAATTTTGAGGCCAAAATCCAATGTTCGAGTTTATCGCGAAACAGGACGTCACTTATGCTGGGGCTGAGAAGATGTGACCTCGGATAAGTGTCCTAACCAGTCTTTGCACAATCAGTTCGTTGATTCGCGTTGGCCACAGGACAAGAAATATTTCTGCAGGGTCTGTGGTTACGAGGAGGATTATTGAGCACCATTTGTGTCATTGCACCGCATTTGGGGCAAAAATACATATGGTTATGGTTGATATTTTTGGTTCAGTGCCTGGATTCTTTCCCAGCATTTAGCCCTCTCGTCATTCTAGGATACTGTAGTGTCCTGAAGTGAATAAGTCGATAAAACTTTTCTCCGGACCGTCTGACTTTCTTCGCTTTTGTTGTTGTTTTTGGAGCCTCATGCTTGCAAGTGGGGTTAGCGACCATTGACAAGCTCTCAAGGCTCCAATAACTCGCCTTATCATATCGAGTACCACAGGAACTTAGTACATAATCATGTGCCGGTGACGCCCGTCTCTCGCTCAGATTCTTCACTTACTGGAGGATTTGCAGCTACTCCGTATATGTGGCTTTCCACTAACCACAAACTGTCGACCCGACCGGTAGCTCTCAGCTAAGCTTCTCGTAATGACGAAGACAACCAGACGTTCCCGTCGAGTGCTTTGGTTTTCCCTTCATTTCTTATCTTCTCTCTTCTATAGCGAAAATAATGGTCCTAAGGTATAAGAGTGAAGTTTGTTTTTTTTTTGCCAAATTTATTGAAAAATGAGGCCAACATTTTCGGGTTGCACCGTTACCAAAACGTGGCAGTACCAAATTCAATACCAAAAATTCTAGGATATATATATCTGTCCTATTTCAAAGCTCTATCTTAGATATTGCGAAATCTAGCCCAAATTATTACAGACCCCTAATCTTATTTGGAGGGTACATAAGAAGACCGTCCACAAATATTGACCCCTATTAACATCCAATCCATTATGGTTATGCTCTAGTGTCCTAGTAACTTCTCCCTAGCTTGAGATCCCTCAGATTTGAATCTTTTACTGTGTCATTTGAATATTCTTTCCTAATTTAAAAACTGTTTCCAACATTCTTCGACTAAATCTCTAGTAAGCCTTCCATGCTTACATTATAAGCTCCAATCATTTTTTTTTAATTTTTAAGGTAAAAACAGCAACACAAAAAAAAGACGCACAATTGTAACAGCAACAACTACATTTAAAAATTTCTACCTGGACTACCTGCATCAGATGCCCTTCTTAACGACAACTCATAGACGCCGGACAAACGATTGGCCTCGGGGTTGCGATATTGACCAGAGAAGAGATGTTTCAAAGAACGTGGACCGGTGCGTGCATCACGACCATATATGATCATGCTCAAATCTTTGGTAATTATAGCTGGGCGAGCACAATTCTCCAACTGCAAGGGAGAACAAATATTAAAAAACATAAAAAAATTCTATTTGTAGTAATCTTACCTCCAAATAAGCACTCAGTGTTATATATACGGTCTCGCCACCCTGTGAGACACGATTCAACAAAGCCGAATTATGAAGACTAGAATCCCAGGCAGCCTCAAATCTAAAGAACGAGCGATCATCACCAGGTACTTCGATCACTTCGCCAGGGAATAGACCCAGTGATAACACACATGAATCCTCATCATCATCCGATGATTCAGGGGTATTGCGTATGCGTCCCACCACCAATTCACGAATATCTTTCCATTTCACTTCAGCAGTGGGCTCATGGACGATGGTTATGCGTATGCGTCGCTGTATGCCTTGATGCAATAGGAATAGGCCACGGCAAGGAAGATCATCGCTGTGTTCAACAACCTGGGAAGCAAAGGAAAGAAGATGACGTTCAAGTTAGTGTATGCTGTGGTTTAGTTTAGGCTTTTCACTTACCGCCGGTACATATTCACCATTGGGCGCCAATTCGCATATTTCAAACCACACCAGAACATCATGTTTTGCCAAGACCGTTGACGATGGAGGACATGGTAGTGGTCCAAATTTAGGACTACGCACTGGTTGTGAAATGGGTATGCTTGGTGGTAACATGCGTCTTGGTGGTGGTCTCGATACGAATTCCTGTTTAGCATCCTTATGCAATGAATGTGTCTGATAGTGGCCAAACACTTTAAACATAATCGGTTGTGTTTTCAAATATTCGATAAATGATTTGGTAACTGGAACCGTTATCTGAAAGGAAAAAGGAAGGAAGTGTTTGAAAAAAATATAAAAATTATATAAATATTAAGTTTGAGATTGTTTAAAAGCCTTTGTTAAGGCATTCATTAAATGCAACATAAACAAGGCCTTTAAATCGTTTTAGTAATATTTGCCACAATAATGCCCATTTTTCAGAACTCAACTAAGGTGGTCAAATTGATGATCTATGACAATTCCTTCACTCCTGGTACATATATAACCAAGGGACATTCTCAGATTCATAAATCCTTTCTCGTGGTAATAAAACCTGGGTGTTTAAGCGAGTTTGACATAAACAACTGTAGCTTTGCATATGCATACAAAACACAGCTCTGTTCATTCACAATCACTATTGTGAATGAACAGATGAACATAGTAGCACATTTCATCACTAGAATCCTGATTTTTTTTTTTACAAATTCGAACATTTTCCTTCTATTATTTTGCAGATGCTTTAGTATATTGCATATTTATTAGTAGAATTGAAGTTTTCAAGTTAGCAAAAAACAAAAAATTATAGGAAATTAACACCACCGTTGCCAAATATGAAAATTTCGATTTTGCATGAAAATCCAGACTCTAGCCATTACATATGGTCTCTTCTTATTATAGTTTGTTGTTATCCACCTCTAATAAACGCAAATATTACAAAAAAAAAAGTGTGATTCGCTGCTCTTAAACGGATCGAAGTGTTAATATAATAACCTGGGCGATAGAAATGAAAATACAGTCCACATAGAAGATGTTCCAGGGTTATTTATGGCTCTTCAAGGCTCTTCATTTAAATGTATGTTATGTGCCATCACGTGCACGAGGCAATTGGTTCCAGGTGCCCATCCCCTCTAATGGTAAAATATTGCAACTCACTCTACATAACCTAAAAAAATATATTATGTGGCTTACATCAAAACAGTCTGTACAACCATCAGCAACAACGAAAAAACAACATCAAATCCACAGTACAACAACAACAAAAACTCATTAATCCAGTTGCACTAGTGCAAGAGAGAGGCATATGTTTAAGCGAGTTTGACATAAACAACTGTTGCTTTGCATATGCCTACAAAACACAGCTCCCAGATTTCAAACGCAATTGTGAATGAACAGCTGAACACAGTAGCATAAGTCATCACAAAGTTATTTTCTTTTTATTTTTTAATGAACGCAAATATCACAAAAATTGTTTTTTTTTTTTTATTTTCGCTGTCCTTTAAGGTGGGCAAAGTGTTAACATAATAACCTGGACGAGATAAATAAAAATATAGTCCATTTAAAAAAAGTTCCATAGTTAATCATGGTCCTTCTAGACGGATTTATAAGAGGGATTGAAAAAGTTGTTTTGATAAAAAAAAGAAAGAATACCGTGCCACAATTTTTACGAGCCACTCCATTGTTGGTGTCATTTAAATGTATGTTATGTGCCATCACGTGGTACGAAGCTACACAAGCGCATGTATGTAGATGGCACTGGAAACTTATCGAAATATTTTTCAAACAGCGTAAAAAGAATTACAATTGGTTTCATGGTGTATGCATGCATCATGCCGTTTATGCATGCATCAGTAACAACGAAAAAACAACATCAAATCCACAGTACAACAACAAAAACTCAGAAATCCAATTGCGTAGTGCAAGGGAGAGGAGTATGTTTAAGCGAATTTTACTTAAACAACTGTTGCTGTGCATATGACTACAAAACACAGCTCCTATATCGCTATTGTGAATGAACAGCTGAACATAGTAGCATATGTATGTCATCACATAGTCACCACAATAATAAGTAAAGTATTATTGTTTGTTGTTATGCGCCTATAATTAACCCAAATATCACAAAAAAATTATTTTCGCTGCTTTTTAAAGGAAGCCAAATGTTAATAAAATAACTAGACGATAGAAATAAAAATAAAGTCCCCATGAAAGATGTTTCAGGGTTATTCACTGGGCTTTTGAATTACTGCTTTTGAATATAAAACCAAATTGCCATATCTACTTACATTTTGCACATGATAGAAACCCAAGCGATCACCTGCTGAATTCTTAACCGGTTCTGTGGAAAATGCCTCCTCATGACGATGTAAAAAGCTGTAATTACAACAACATTAGATCAAAATAAGAGATGTATCATTGATATATGAAAATTACTTGAATTGGCAGAATATATCGGCATATTCAGCACCAATGCCTGTTGCCTGCAAGACGGTAACGCGGAATGTAAACTCTTTGCCAATTTGTAAATGTTCACCAGGTTCATCTTGAGCCTCTTGGCATTCAGAGGCCGAATTGGAATCAATGCCACGGCCAGAATCAACATCGCCCAGTTCTGTAAAGTAGAGATGTGAAAAAAAATTGTAAATATCAAAAACAACACCAACAAAAGTACCTTCAAGTTTGCTATCTAAACCACTACCATTCTCAATGTAACGTTGGACATCATCCTTTTCATTTAGAGCGCGATAACGGGGCTTGGCATCGTCCTCATTGAAAATCAAGCGGGCCGATTGTTTGACGCCATTATTGAAATCCAGGGACTCTTCATCCTGAAACAAAAAATTAAAAGTGAGTTAGAAGAAAAACCGGGTATAACCACTTTTTCCTCTCAACTTACCAAAACCGGTTGCACAGCTATGCGCAAATAACCCCTTACATCACCACGCTCATTGACAATGGCCACTTTGTGCACCAAGGGCACCGGATACAAAAGGTTACTCAAATATACAAACGAACGTCCCACCATGCGGAACCAAGGAAAACGATCATAGAAGGGATCACCTCCTGTTAGAGATTCAACATTGTAATCTGGCGATGAGGGACTAAGTTCAGCCTCATTGTGATACATTTCACGCATTAGCTCCAAACGTTGCCTAAAAAGAAGATTGAAGACATATTTTGGTATATGAATTTTTTGGAATACTTTCAGATCTCGTATGTTGCATATTGAGGGAAAATAACAAGTTTACACTTAAAGTGAACCAAAAAATTAAGCTAAGAATTAAAAAGCAGTGTAACAAAAACAAAAATATACTTTATATATTTGTATGTACACAATTTATATGAACATAATTCTTCTTTGAAGAAATAAAATTTCCATTTTCTGAGAAAGCAAAATAACTGAGTGTTTTCTTCGAACGCCTATTGGCAGCCCTACAAAGTTGTATGGTATTGTGATCTGGTGGACTGCGATATAAAAGTCTAACTACAGTTTAATACTCAGTCAAATCCAAAGGTTGGCTAGTCATAGCTGAAACGCAGTTGTACTGAATATTACACTATCTGAAGCACTATTAAATATAAGTCTAGCTTTAATGCCGCCCTGGACCCCAAAGAGAGTCCACCCAAATATCTTGCAATAGACGTTATTTGTGCCATGCGGTAGGATTATCAATGGAAAATTGTGAGATAGTGTGGTTGGATGGCGGGTGACAAGGGGAATGCCTCAAAGAGGAGTGTTTTCACCGATTCTCTTTGATGACCAGAGTCTTATTGGATTCCAACAGTGATGGCACGAAGTTAAACGAAGACGAAGGCGAACAATGGGATGGGACAAAAAATACAGTGAGAAGAAGTCTACAATTTTTGAACGGATAGAGTTTAGTTCATGGAGAGTAAACCAGTCGCAGGTCTTATTTATCATTTATCGAGCTGCTGAACATAGTAGAGGACGGTGAATGCGGAGTCGGTGGCGAGGTGGCAATATGAAATTATGTAAATGGCGAGTGTATTATCAACAACCGAAGAATGATGAAGAAGTTGCTGGCTTTAGATAAAAGGTCATCGAATACTATGACAGTTGTCATAACTGGGTCACTGAGTCAAAGGAAAGGCGGCGCATATGGAAATTGTGAATTTACTTATGAACATTCCGTTAAGGAACAAGGGCAAACTTCTCACATATCAATGCATGCTGACCAATTTAGGTTTACGCTCAATGATAAGCGACCTCCTTTCTATAGTTGAGCCCAAACGGCGTGCCGCAGTGCGACACCTCTTAGGGAAGAAGTTTTTACAAGGCATAGTACCTCAAAAAAGTCGCAAGCATTGGGAGAGCATAACCACCGCTGGAAATTTTTTCTAATATCATCGCCAGGATTCGAACTTGTTTAGCGTCATTTAGCGGTGGCCTCCTGATATGGAAACTTTGCATAAAATTTATTGTAAAAGTTGTGTTGATGGTCATGTCCGTATCTACAAGGGTTTAGACTTTCCATCTTGGGGAGGCGGTTTTTCTCCGATCTGGGTGAACTTGACTGCGTACCTCTAAGGGGTCACCTCAGGACGCAAAGGTTTCAACAGGAAACGCTATAAGAAACTGCAGCGGTAAAGTGTGTGAAGAAGCGTTGCCATGCACAGAGTCGACACCTAGGCTGGCATGGACTAATTGCACCTTCTGGAGATGAACTTGAGGGGTTTTCAATTTTTGGCGATTGTCAAAATTGTAACCTACAATAAATTCTAAGAAGTTTTGCCAAAAAGCAGGGCCAAAATTCAAAATCGAACTTCCAGTTTTAACGACAATTGCTTCGGCAATTCCTTCCTAAATCTTGAAGAAACCTGCCCCCTTTTCATGTCCAAGAACATAAGAAGGCCGGGTCGAATCTGAAATGCACTCCACCATGGATGACATTTGACACATTCTTTGAATGACTTTTTCACATATATATGAGATACATCTACGGATACAGATGGACCGTTCTTCTCATGACTATTAAAAGTCATAAAAATACCACGTTTAACTTTTCAGCCAAATAATTGCACCCCTTAGAGGCTCAAGAGGTTAAATCGGGTGATCGGTTATATGGAAGCTATATCAGATTAGAAACCATAGCTAAGCTTTACATGCCAAATCGGGAGGTAATTGAGCCTTCTAGAGGCTCAAGAAGTCAAATCTGAAGATCGGTTTATGTGGCAAATATATCAAGTTATGAATCAATTTGGACCTTTCTCGGCACAGCTTCTGGGAGTCAAAGCGAAATACCTCATGCAAAATGTAAACTAAATCATACAAGAATTGCGTTCTAGAGAGGCTCAAGAAGTCAAGATCCCAGATGGGCTTATATGGCAGCTATATTATGATATGAATCAATTTGGACCATTCTCAGTACAGTTATTGAAAAGCCAAGCCAAACACATCATGCAAAATTTTAGCTAAATCGTATAAGAATTGCGCCCTCTAGAGTCTCAAGAAGTCAAGATCTCAGATCGGTTTATATGACTACTATATCAGGTTATGAATAAATTTGGACCATACTCTGCACAGTCAAAGCAAACCACATCATGCAAAATTTCAGACAAATCGAGTAAGAATTGCGCCTTCTAGGGTCTCAAGAAGTCAAGATCTCAGATCGGTTTATATGACTACCATATCAGGTTATGAATAAATTTGGACCATACTCTGCACAGTTATTGGAAGTCAAAGCAAAATACATCATGCAAAATTTTAGCCAAATCGGTTAAGAATTGCGCCCTTTAGGGTCTTAAGAAATAAAGATCCCAGATCGGTTTATATGGCAGCTATATCAGGTTATGAATTAATTTAGACCATTCTCGGCACAGTTGATGAAAGTCAAAGCAAAACACAACTTTCAAAATTTTGGCCAAATCGGGTAAGAATATCGCCCTCTAAAGGTTTAAGAAGTCATGATCTGAGATCTGACAGGTCTATATTAAGATTTGAGATCTGACAGGTCTATATCATAACATGGACCGATATGACACATTCACAATCCCAGCCGACCTACACCAATAGGAAGGATTTGTGCAAAATTTCAAGCGATTAGCTTTACTACTTCAAACGTTAGCATGCTTTCGAAAGACGGTATACTCTTATCCTTTGGTGGAGGTTATAAAAAACTAGTTCCTGCCATTGAACCAAACAGGTCGCCCAAAAAGAGTCTTAAGTTTACACAAGCAAAATTCTGGAATTCTTCAAAGAAATGAGAACCTGAAATGGAACTCCTTCAGCTTGCTAATTGTGCCTTGCAATTCTAAGTGAGTTTTTTTGACCAACGGCATTGAAGCAATAGGCCTCTTCAAGCCAAGGTTTGACCACATACTCATGGAGAGTTCGCAGCCCCCAAATTGTAACCATTGCCATACGTTTCCCTTCAGGCCATGACGGCTTCAGTAAGATAGTTTCTAGTTCTAGTGAAACACAGACAAGACAACCTCAGGGTTCGATTGAGTGTTAAATGTTAAGTGAATTTTTGAAGTGCCGTCCACCAGACCACAACACCATATAGCTTTATAGTTCTGACAACTGACAATGCATGAAGGACAAAAAAATCCCATAGATTAATGCAGATCGTTACCAAATGAAGCTAATGCCAAGGGAAAGAAGGAGACCAGTGTGGCTTTCGGGCGCATTTATGCAGCATAGGTGTTGCAAATGACAGCGCGTGCAAGGCTAGTGGAGGACACGACTAGACGTTGGACACCATATGTTATGTATGCGATACCAATCTTCGCGACCTGTTTGGTCCGTATTTGTTATAATTATTAAAAGCCACAAGTGTACTTCTCATTTCAGGCCAACGAGATATATATTGGGCTTCTAAGGGTGGGTGTTGGTAGTCATAGGTGTATTTCTCAACACTACAAATCAGCCAAATCGGACAGCCATTGAGGATTATAGGAGCTCATGAAGTCATCTCAGAAGATTGTTTTATATGGGCCCAGTATCTAAAAATTGTGGCACTTTCTGAACTGTATATGATGCGGGTATTAGAGGACTTTGTTTTTGTATACAAATTTTATAACAGCGAAATCTTATATATAACCAGTAAGGAAAGCCAAGAGTCAGGCGGAGCTGACTTTATAATACCCTACACCACCGAGTCTACGTTTTAATACATAGAACCTATGTCAAAATCTAGTGAGACTTTTGCATATCTATTGAAATATCGAATTGAACCTTGTGAGATTTTCTCAAGACAGAGTCTAAACTGTGGCTACCACAGCCTTAAAGGCCATATCGAATGAAAGATATATATGGGAGCTATGTCTTAATCTAAACCGATTTTGATGAAATTTTGTACACATACTGGGACGCCAAATAAAGCACCTAACGAAAAAAGGTTGTTAAGATAGGCTTCAAAATTGTGGTTTCTACAGCATTAAAAGTCGATATCGGATGAAAGACATATATGTGAGCTATATCTAAATCTGAACCGATTTTGATTTTTGTTTTTTTAATATTGATAGAAAAATATCAATCGTTATTCAGACAAAAAATAAAATATCGATAGTGCCATCCATATTTTGCCGGATCTAATCTAGTGTGTACACTTTATATGATCTTAGGTCAATATTTTGAGATGTTGTAAACTGAACACCTCGTCCCAAAGAACTACTGAACGAATAGGGATATGTACACGAAACATAGTCAATGTTGAGGTGTTTTCAAATAAGTATGTCAAATTTGGGGGACCCCAGTAGGTACAGATGCTGATCCATGGGGCTTAACATTTGGTCACCTCGAGCATGTCAAATTTTGAATTACTTGTCAAACATTTATTTATGTGCCGATTGGTATTTTTTTCTGACTGAAACTGACTTGAATATTATCTGTGTTTTTCCTCTATTATATGCTAAGGTCTAGGACCCCAGTAGGTACAGATGCTGATCCATGGGGCTTAAAATTTGGTCACCTCGAGCATGTCAAATTTTGAATTACTTGTCAAACATTTATTTATGTGCCGATTGGTATTTTTTTCTGACTGAAACTGACTTGAATATTATCTGTGTTTTTCCTCTATTATATGCTAAGGTCTGATTCTACGGTTATGCGAGTTACAAATAAAAAAAATGTGAAAAAGTAAATTTTTGGCATTTTTATACCCTCCACCATACTATCGAAATATTGATCTAAGACCCAACAAAGTATATATGGGTTGCCCAAAAAGTAATTGCGGATTTTTTAAAAGAAAGTAAATGCATTTTTAATAAAACTTAGAATGAACTTTAATCAAATATACTTTTTTATACTTTTTTTCTAAAGCAAGCTAAAAGTAACAGCTGATAACTGACAGAAGAAAGAATGCAATTACAGAGTCACAAGCTGTGAAAAAATTTGTCAACGTTGACTATATGAAAAATCCGCAATTACTTTTTGGGCAACCCAATATATTCCTGATCGTCTTAGCATTCTCTGCCGATTTGGTTTCCGTCCGTCCATATAAAGTGTGGTTCAATTCGCTTCATAACCTGATATGGCTCCCATATAATCCGATCTCGGATCTTGACTTCTTGAGTCTCTAGAGGGCACAATTCTTATCCGATTTGGCTGAAATTTTGCATGAAGTGTTTTCGCTTGACCATCAAAAACTGCGGTAAGTATAACCCAAATCGGTTCAAAACCTGATATAGCTCCAATACAAACCAATCTCCCGATTCTACTTCCAGATATTGCCATTGTCGTCCAAAATGCCCATTTTAGTGGGTTTTCGTGTCGACGTGGTCCCCTAAAATTCGTACTTTACTGTGGAATAACTTTCACTTGGGTCCCTTATTGTCGCCATCGGCCCACTTTCATTTTTGGCTGGTGCTTTTGGGGTAAGGTAGAGGGTTCGCCCCCTACCGATATCAACAAATTATATAACCTATTCCTCTTTCCAAACCATATTCTTAATCTACTACGTAATACCTATAATTTGTGTCTCATATTGTCATTATGGTCCAATATGACTATTTGAGGGAGGGATTGTGGTCCCCTAAAATTCGTACTTTACTGTGGAATAACTTTCACTTGGGTCCCTTATTGTCCCCATCGGTCCACTTTAATTTTTGGCTGGTGCTTTTGGGGTAAGGTACATGGTCCGCCCCCTACCGATATCAACAAATTATGTAGCCCATTCCTCTTTCCAAATCATATTCGTAATCTATTCCGTAATACCTATAATTTTTGTCTCATATTGTCATTATTGCCCAATATGACTATTTGAGGGAGTTATGGGTCGGGGCGTGAAAATTAGTATTCTACTCCCAAATGCCTTAAATTTGTGTTTCATATTGTCCCGATTTGTCTACTTTTATATATGGGTCGTGCTTTTGGGGTATGGGTCCACTTTTATTTTCGGGCAGTGCTTTTGGAGTAAGGGGGAGGGTCCGCCCCCTTACAATATCAACAAATTCTAAAGTCTGTTACGTCTTCCAGACCTTATTCGTTATCTACTCCTTAATACCTTTAATTTGAGTCCCATATTGTTCCGATTGGTCTACTTTTATATTTGGGTGCTGCTTTTGGGGTAGAGAGGAGGGTCCGCCCCTTACGATATCAACAAATTCTAAAGGCTATTGTTCTTTCCAGACCATATTCGTAATCTTCACTCTAACACCTTTCATTTGAGTCCCATATTGTTCCGATCAGTCCACTTTTATTTTTGGACGGTGCTCTTTGGGTAAGGGGGAGGGTCCGCCCCCTTATGATATCAACAGATTCTATAGTTTATTGCTTCTTCCAGACCATATTCGTTATCTACTACCTAATATCTTTCATTAGAATCCCATATTGTCATGACCGTCCAGTATCGCCTATTTGAGGCGGTTTTGGGATCGGGGCGGCCCCTAGGTTTCTGGACCCAATTTTTAATATCAAGTTAGTACTCTACTTTTGAATACCTTAAATTTGAGTCCCATACTGTCCCGATCCTTCCAAAAAATGTTGTAGCCTATTATTCTTTCTAGATCATCCTACAAAATGTGAGAAAATGTCAAGAAAATCGGTTCAGCTGTTTTCGAGTCTATTCGGAACAAACAAACAAACATACTTTGAGTTTTATATAAAAGCTTAAGCATCTGCGAAAATTAAAAAAAAAAAAACTAAAACTGCATTATGTTCGGCCAGGTCGAACTTTGGATACCCACCCCCTCGGGTATATATTTTAACCACTTTTCGCCATAATCCGGAAAAATGCACCATTTATTAACCCATTGCAGCTATATTGAAATATGGTCCGATTTGAACCAAACTCGGTATGTCGAGCGGTATAATAAATACACTTCACTGTTCAAGTCGTTAAAACAGAATATTGGCTAAACTTCATCCAAATCGGATAATAAATGCGTCATTTATGGACCCAAGACCTCAAATCGGGAGATCGCTATATATATATAGCAGCTATAAACAAATATAAACCGATGGGAGCCATATTGAACGCAGATGTCGTAGGGTCTACCACAGCTCACTGTGTCATATTTAAGTGAAATCAGGTAACAAACGCAGTTTTTATGCTCCATGGACTAAACTCGGCAGATCGGTATATATGGCAGCTATATGCAGCTATAGATAAATCATATAGGGCACAAATGTCGAAAAATCTTACATAAGTCACTGTGGCAAATTTCATCGAAAGCGGAAAATAAATGCGCCCTTTATGGGCTCAAGACCTTAGATCGGGAGATCGATCTATATGGCAGCTTGTCGAATTTAGACCGATGGGGGCCACATTAAACACGGATGTTAAGGGGTCTAACACAGCTCACTGTGGGAAATTTCAGTGAAATAAAATGTGTATTTAATGACCCTCAAACTTTAAATCGGCAGATCCGGCTATATCAAAATATAGTCCGCTATAGCCCATCTTCAAACTTAACCTGCCTATGGACAAAAAAAAAAAAAAAAAGAATCTGTGTCATGTCATGCTGATAGAATGCAATTACAGAGTCACAAGCTGTGAAAAAATTTGTCAACGCCGACTATATGAAAAATCCGCAATTACTTTTTGGGCAACCCAATACTTTATGGGGTCGGAAATGGATATTTCGATGTCTTGCAAACGGAATGAGAAAATGATTGTACCCCCATCCTTCGGTGGTGGGTAGAAAAATGTTAGCCACATTTCTTAGGCACTATTAAAGATATACCGCACACAAAATTATTTTTTAGGGCTTTTTGAGCACTTTCCAGCTAATCGAACCAACGATGCGCTTTTGGCCGCTCGAACAAAATTTTGTAGTATCAAGACAACCAACTTTTGAAACCCACCAATGGACCCTGGAAATTTCGCACATAGTCTGGATTAAGCCTCTTCTATAACCATATAACCCACTGTGCGTTGGTGGGTAGGAAAATGAAAAAATCACATAAAACTTATTAAGAAAATTTAAAATACAGAATTTACACATTATATTGGGTTGCCCAAAAAGTAATTGCGGATTTTTTAAAAGAAAATAAATGCATTTTTAATAAAACTTAGAATGAACTTTAATCAAATATACTTTTTTTACACTTTTTTTCTAAAGCAAGCTAAAAGTAACAGCTGATAACTGACAGAAGAAAGAATGCAATTAGAGTGTCACAAGCTGTGAAAAAATTTGTCAACACCGACTATATGAAAAATCCGCAATTACTTTTTGGGCAACCCAATATATCCATATTACGACAAAAAAAATATAGGAATTGCAAATAATATATTCCTCAAAGGCAAAAACCATTTAAAACCTTAAAACATATATAAATAAATACAGTGCATACAGATAAAAAAATTCATGCTAAAATTGCTGTATTTCAATATTCAAATAAAAGAATTTTAATATAACAAAAAAAAATTAAATTAATTTCAAAGTAATAAAAATTCACATAAGATTTTTTTCTTCAGATTCTGAACAAAAAAATTTGGCAAGTTTAGTAGTTGACGGTGCGAGCCTACAGTCCTACTGTCATGTCGATTTTTTTTTAGAAGACAAAATGTTCCTTACATAATCCATACGCTAGAATTCTCAACTTTTACCCCATTTGGTTAACATTTTCTAGATAAAGCACACTTATGGTCACCTATACCGGCACTGAATATCCCATATAAGACGTAGCCCCGATGTTATTTTTACTTGAAACTTTAAAAGCCACTGTTTTCGCCGAATTTGGTTATTGAATTACACTTATGGCCTTAATAATACTCACAAGACTTGTATCAATAACGACCCAAATGTGGACTTTTTGAGTCGGAAGAAGATTATGATCGTGGCGAGTTATCACGGTTATATTGGATAGCACAGTAAGTTGAGGTTAAGCTTTGGCTTAATGCACCATTCCATGCAGTACAGACTTATAACGGATGCGCTCAACGTGGTGACCCCCACAAGCAAAGTAAGGGGATACAGTAAACTTGTCTTTGCCTGACATCAGTCGACTATTGTCTGGTACGCTTGGTACTAAAAGACTTCTTCTCCTAGATAATAACCAAAGCGGCATAGCTTTGGCAGAGCTAATTGATTGTTTAACTTTTTGCTCGGTAAATGAGGGTGCCCCTACCGGAATTATGGGAAATTGCAGTTGAATTTTTGCCTAAGTGAGACTGTATTTTGATATATAACCTAGCCCAACCTACCTACCTCTGCATTACGGAGGTCACCAGACGCTGAAAACCTGGGTTCGAATCGTGACTCCTAAAGCTGGCGACATTTGTGAGCTACTGTACCATTTGGTATGACAGCCATGTAAAAACTTTTCCCCAAGGAGGTTACGCACTGCGGCACTCCGTTCGGACTCGGCTATAAAAGGAGGTCCCTTATCATTGAGCTTAAACTTGAGTCGGATAGCACTCATTGATATGTAAGAAGTTTGCCCCTGTTCCGTAGTGGAATATTCAGGGGCAACTTTGCAACCTACCTTCGAATGTGTGTTCACAAATTGTATGGAAGAGGGTCCTTGATTAAAAAGAGTATCAAACTTTATGTTAATACCGAGTCCATAACGTATGCTCCTTTTATACCCACCACCGACCCTACAAAGTATATATTTTTCGGATCGTCGTAAGATTCTAAGACGATTTAACGATGTCCGTGTAACCGTCCGTCTGTTATAATCACTCTAGAGCCGTCAAAAATTGAGATTTTGAGATATTGAAATTTGGCGCAGATACGTCTTTTTGATGTACGCAAGTTAAGTTCTTGAACGGGCCAATCGGACCATATTTGGATATAGCTGCTATATAGACCGATCTGCCGATAAAGGATATAATGCCCATAAATGCTTTATTTTCTTATCCAATTTGATTGAAATTTGAAACAGTGAGTAGCTTAAGGCTTCCCGACAACTGACCCAAATATGGCTCAGATCAGACTATATATTTAGATATAGCTGTCACATAGACCGATCTCCCGATAAAGGGTCTTAAGACCATAAAAGCTTTATTTATTACCCGATTTCGCAAAAATTTAAAACAGTGAGTAGGGTAAGGCCTCCCTACATCCGACCTAAATATGGTACCGATCGGCCGATAAGGGGACTGAAGCCGATAAAAGCTTTATTTTTTATCCGATTTCGCTGAAATTTGAAACAGTGAGAATTTGTGAGAAGGCCTTCCAACACAGGACCCAAATATGGTTTTGATCGGACTATATTTAGATATAGCTGTCATATAGACCGATCTGCCGATAAAGGGTTCTGAAGGCAATAAAAGCTTCATTTATCACCCGATTTCGCTGAAATTTTAAACAGTGAGTAGGTTAAGGCTTCCCAACATCCGACCTAAATATGGTTCTGATCAGCCTATATGTAGATATGGCCAATACGGGATGACTATGAGCACCAAGCAGGCTGGAACTTTGAGCTCCGACTTGCGTGGTGCCCATTGTTATCACGGGAAGCTTAGCTGAAAGCTACCGGGCTAAGGTTGCGGATGCTGGAAAGCTCCGTTTTTATGCGGAGTAGCTGCAATCGCGCCCGCGGGCAGTCAGCGATTTTCGAGAGGAGAGTCTCAGTGAGGAGTCAGGCGGCACTGGCTCTTAATTAAATACTGAGTGCCAATGATAATCGAGATAACAAGGCGAGTTATTGGCGGCTTCAAATAACCAATGGTCAACATCAGCGTCTGTTACCAGGTTAGGGGCGGCGAGCGTCGGATCTTGAAGCAAGCGGCTCGCCACAACGAGAAATACATGCAATCCCACAAAACCCATGCGGTAAGGGGCGCTGGGCCAGTAACCCGCCCCCGGAAAACATAGAACTACTATGAAAAACAAAGGAATAGTAAAAATGGACCCCCCCAACGTTGACGACCCACGCAAACGAAAAAAGGACCATGATTTGCGGATCTGCACCTGGAATGTCCGCACTCTTTATAGAGAAGGTGCAGTATACGCCCTGGCGGATGTATTAGAGAAGTACAAGGCAGACATAACCGCCTTACAGGAAGTGCGATGGACTGGGAATGGCGTCACTACAACACCAAACGGTGACGTACTATACTATAGCTGCCATAACACGAGGCACGAATTTGGCTGCGGATTTGTGGTTAGTCGGAGACTGAAACACCTTGTCTCCAGCTTTACTCCGGTGGATGAGAGGCTAGCCACAATCCAAGGATATTTTCTACGAGCGCCTAGAGAGAGAATATGACCGCTGCCCCGCCCATGATATTAAAATCGTTCTGGGAGATTTTAATGCGAAAATAGGGAAGGAAGAAATTTTTGCTCCAACAGTCGGAAAGTTTAGCCTCCCCGAGATAACGTCCAGTAATGGGTTGAGGCTGATAGATTTTGCCGCGGCAAAAACATGGTAGTTGGTAGCACTAGATTTCAATATAAAAATATTCACAAAGCCAGATGGCTGTCACCCGATCAAAACACGAGAAACCAAATTGATCACGTTGTGATAGATGGAAGGCATTCATCCAGCGTGTTAGATGTACGATCGATCTGTGGAGCGAATATATATTCGGATCATTACCTTGTTGCAGCAAAGGTTCGCACCCGTTTGAACATGGCGAGGAAAGTACGATCTGACACTGCACGGAAGCTGGACATTGAAAAGCTGCAAACACAACAAATGGCAGTGGCATACTCCACTCGACTGACCCAACTGCTTGATGAAAGCACTCCTTGTTCCGATGATATAATGGCGCAGTGGCAAACTATTGCCCACTCCATGGAAAATGCCGAGAAATCCGTACTTGGGTACCGGAAGCCTCCTCTAAAAAATCCATGGTACGACCAAGAGTGTCGAGATGCTACTGAAGCCAAGAATGCGGCATATAGAGCAACCCTGCAATCAGTAGCAACGCGCCAGATGAAGGAGACGTATCGGGAGAAAAGGCGAGAGGAGAAACGTTTATTTCGCAGAAAGAAAAAGGAAAAAGGAAATGGAAAGACGTGAGTGCGAGCGAATTGAGATGTACAGGAGTCAGAATGAAGTCCGAAAATTCTACCAAAGAGGCTTTGGTGCAGGCACATCCTCCTGCAGAGACAAAGAAGGAAATCTGGTAACGGACACAGACAACATGCTGAGAATATGGAAAGAACATTTTACCCAACTGCTAGTGTCCGATGTTGGCGGCGAAGAGGATACCGCAGAACCAATCCCTGATGATGCAATAGAATGTTTACCTCCTAGTCAGAATGAGGTCCAAGTAGCAGTAACCCGACTAAAGAACAACAAGGCAGCAGGAGCCGACGGGTTACCCGCTGAACTATTTAAGACCGGAGGCAACACGCTGATCAGGCGTATGCATCAGCTTATCTGCGCAATCTGGCTAGAAGAACGCATACCCGATGATTGTCCCTATGTCCCGTACACACGAAAGGAGACAAGACGGAATGTGCCAACTACAGAGGAATAAGTCTCCTCCCCATCGCATACAAGATACTCTCGAGCGTACTGTGTGAAAGATTAAAACCTAAAGTCAATGAGATAATTGGGCCCTATCAATGCAGTTTTAGACCTGGTAAATCCACCCTAGACCAGATATTCACACTGCGCCAAATCCTGAAAAAGACCCGAGAAGGACAAATCAACACCTACCACCTCTTTGTTGACTACAAAGCCGCCTTCGATACTGCTTTACGTTCAAAGGTATTTCAAGACATGTCTGAGTTTGGTATCCCTGCAAAATTAATAAGAACCACAACTTTGAGATAGGCAGTAACTTTATCTGCCTCGGCACCGCCGTAACCGAAACGAATGACACCAATTTTGAGATAAAGCGAAGAATAATACTGGAAAACAGATGCTACTTTGGACTAAGTAAGCAGTTTAGAAACAAGGCCACCTCTCGACAGACGAAGATTACACTATACAAGACACTGATACTACCCCTGCTGTTATATGGTTCTAAAGCATGGGTACTTGTGAAAGCAGATAAGGCAGTGCTTGGAGTATTTGAGAGAAAGATTCTATGTAAAATATATGAACCAGTTTGCGTTAACGGAGAATATAGGCGGCTCATACGAGCTGTATACACGCATTAAAATACAACGGCTGCGTTGGCTAGGTCATGTTGTCAGAATGGATGAAGAAGCTCCAGCAAAGAAGTCTTTTGAAGGCAAACACGATGGCACACGCAAACCGGGAAGACCAAAAGCCCGATGGAAAGATCAAGTTGTAGGAGACACCTCGAAACTTGGTGTCAGAGATTTTAGAATGAGCGCAGAAGATGGAGGCGCTTGGAACGCTATTCTACGTTCGGCTAGTGGAACAAATATTCTGTCATAGCCAATTAAAGTAAAGTAAAGTAAGTTATCCAATTTTCACCGGATTGTGATGAAAAAGGGTTTACATATATACCCAAGGTGGTGGGTATCCAAAGTTTGGCCCGGCCGAACTTAATACCTTTTTACTTATTTTAAACAAATATATTTAAAGCCAATTTTATAACATTAATTCAAGGGCTTGCTGATTAATTTTACCGCAAATTTCAAATAAATAAAAGCATAGACACAAAAATGTAAAGAAAAACGATTACAAAAAACCAAAAAAAAAGACAAAAAAAAAAAACACTACACACCAAAGATAATATATACAAATAAATAATTATGTATGTGGGCATGTGTGTACGTATTAAGATAATATACATAGTTGTTGGTTATTAAGTATAGAAAAGAAAAAGAGGAACCTCGAAAAAATGAAAGCCAACCTAGAAGGCATAAGATTTGCCAATGATAGACGGGATGGTGAGTTGTTGTTTGATTTCAATTGATTAGATTTAGATGGTGGTGCTGGTTGTTGCTGCTGCTGTGGCTGTGGCTGCTGTTGCTGATGCCTTTGTAGCTGCAGATGCTGCTGAGGTGGCTGATGTTGCTTGACAACATTTCCCAAATAACCATTTAGGCCAAAATCTTGCAGACGATTGCAACATTCGGTAGTGCTACTACCCCCGATGCCATCGTTTAATATCGACGATGATGAGGTGGTCGACGACGACGAGGACGTTGATGAATAGGGATGACAAGGAGCAGTTATGGTGTTTGGATTTAAAGGATAGTTTTGTATTGTCAAACCATCTGTTATGGCTGAGGTGTCGTAGAGCATCGATGATGGTGGTGATTCCACATTGTAAATTTGTCTCATCATTTCCAAGCGATAACTAATTTTGTGGGTGTACGAGTATGTGTGTTGGTTATATTTTATGTTTTTTTTTTTTTTTTTTTTTTTTTATTAAGTATGTGTTTTGTTAGAGGGTGTTGTTATGAGTTTTTTTTTGTTATTTTTTATAAAAATAAATAAGAGAAAATAAGTTTGTTCACAATTAAAAGGAAATAAAGTTGGAGAAATAGTAGTAGAAAACCGAAACAAAAAGTTTACAATGACTAATGAGTTCAAATGAAAAGAATTATTAAAAAAAGTAATGCTAAGTTTACACTGGCCACAAATAACATACAAACATAAATTCAATCAAAGAAATGGCCACAAACCCCATAAACATGTAATATGTTCTATGAACCAGTGTAAACGCAGCATAAGTAAGATGTTTAAGGTTTAAGTTTAGATTGAAATATGACACGTGTTATGGTGGTTTAAGTGTGACATTTAAATTTTGTTGCATGTGAAACTTTACAAGCTAGTGTATTATCAATTATTCAATATCTTATTATCATGTTATAACAGATTTTATTGGGTTGCCCAAAAAGTAATTGTCGGTAATATAGTAGTAATATAGTCGGCGTTGACAAATTTTTTCAACGGCTTGTGACTCTGTAATTGCATTCTTTCTTCTGTCAGTTATCAGCTGTTACTTTTAGCTTGCTTTAGAAAAAAAGTGCGCGAAATTTTGTTTACATTTGTTTGTTTGGCGTCAATTTTAATATGGGTACCACATGTATTGAAAGATATTCATTTAACAAACCGAATCAACGCTTGTGATATGCACCTTAAACGCAATGAATTCGATCCGTTTTTAAAACGAATCATAACTGGAGATGAAAAATGGATTGTTTACAACAACAAGCATGGTGAACCAGCTCAAACCACTTCAATAGCTGATATCCACCAAAAGAAGGTTATGCTGTCTGCTTGGTGGGATTGGAAGGGTGTGGTATATTTTGAGCTGCTTCAAGGAACCAAACGATTAATTCGGATGTTTACTGTCAACAATTGGACAAATTGAATACAGCCATCAAGGAGAAGCGACCAGAATTGGTCAATCGTAAAGGTGTCATATTCCACCAGGACAACGCTAGACCGCACACATCTTTGGTCACTCGCCAAAAACTGAGTGAGTTTGGCTGGGAACTTTTGATGCATCCACCATATAGCCCTGACCTTGCACCATCAGACTACCATTTATTTCGATCTTTGCAGAGCTCCTTAAATGGTAAAACTTTCGGCAATGATGAGGCTATAAAATCGCACTTGGTTCAGTATTTTGCAGATAAAGGCCAGAAGTTCTATGAGCGTGGAATACTAAATTTGCCAGGAAGATGGCAAAAGGTTATCGAACAAAATGGCAATTATATATTTAATTAAAGTTCATTCTTAGTTTTATTAAAAATGCATTTAATTAAAAAAAAAAAAAAATCCGCAATTACTTTTTGGGCAACCCAATATAATAACCGATTACTTTGAGAGATAAATTCTTAGTTCCCAACCCATTAAGGCTGCAAGAAACAACGTTCGTTTGAAGAAAAACAGCTGAATAAATGGGCCTAAGAAAGTGGTTTATTTCAGCAATACAATCTTTTCCCCATAGATCACGTATATCCCACCGAACGTCTCTTTTCTTTGACTGTCAAATGTGATTTCAAGAATTTTTGACTTAATATTAAGTAGCGCCAAAGTTGGTTGCAAAAATCTCTAGCCAATTGTCATTATCTTACAATAATCCGCATATAAAGGGGACGCTATAAAAGTAGACCGATAGAGACAGCAAAGATGCCATATTTTTGGCAACTCTTTTGACATTTCTCTACAGTAAGTTTTGCCATTTCATGATGGAAAGATATACGAGTCAACAACGAATCGAAAAAATTACTACCGAAATTCGGAGTCAGTGGCCTCAATGTTAAGAGCTTCAGCGATGAGATTGAATGGCCTTGTCAATTAGCAAAATATGCGTAATTGGTCAGACAGTAATCCACACGTACTCCATGAGTCATCATTGCATTCCGAAAAATATCAGGGTTTGGTGTGGTTTATGGGCCGGCGGCGTCTTTGGGCCGTACTTCTCCCCGTGATGATCAAGCACGTTACTGTGAATGGGAATCGCTACCGTTCAATGATAACGAAATATTTTTGGGCCAATTGGATGATATGGACTTGGAGGACATGTGGTTACAACAGGATGGTGCTTACGTTATTACGTTCACTTATAGTACAATCCCAATGCAGTCAGTGGGAGATTAACAGACGATAGGTAGCGGTTTACCAATGCCGGACTTATAGTTCCATATTTGGAAACTTCGTCTTCCATGTCGCTTCCTAATTTCTTTTTTCATCTGATGACTGTTCGTAATCTAACGTTTTAATCTCTGCTGGATGTCCCCACGGATATTTTCCCATAGAAGACAGCATGACTGCCCGTATCGAAGGCCTTCAATGGATCAACTGACAAGACAATTGCCATGAGGGACGCTTTGACCTGGTTGAGACCTTTAATAATACAGGCGTAAAGTCTATATGAATTTCAACGTAACCACCAGTGGTATAAAAAAGAAAGGTAGAGCAAAACACAGTCGTAATTTTCATTTGCGTTCTATTTGAACTCTTCGAGTTTCGACTTCTTATTCTTAAATTTACGTACAAATGACGACCATAAAGATGATGTCTACAAAAAGCCAGACATAACTGACTGTCTCAAAGACCAAGTGCCACGAGAAGCGTTCCAGGGTACTGCTTGACCTTTGTGGTGTTCACCGTTATGATGAGAAGCTCAACTGAGAGCTACCGGATACGTCCACTGGCAGAGAGATACAGAGGCACTGCAAATACAGCCGCGGACAATCAGCGGTATTAAGTGGAGAGTCTCAGTGAGTGCCCGGACTGGCTCGGCTCTTGCTTAAATACAGGAGTTGAGAAACTACCAACTTTTGACTTCTTTTTCCAAAAAAATGCAACCAACAACTGGCGAGTATAGAGCTATCGAGAGCCTTGTGTTACAGTTTGACCTGGTTTAGACCTCGCTAAAATGTGGAGCTGATGGCGTACAAAGCTCCCGTAAATTTGCGAATTCCATGCTGATGTTCAGATCATGATATTCTCCAACAAGGTTCAGCACCGATGGTGCTCCAAATGTTTTGGTTTCTAGTGAGAGAAGGAAGAAAGGTCTCTACCATTCATCTCTGGCTTCTGTAGAGGAATAAATTTTGCCCTTTTTCATATATAATGCAATATAAGAAGATTGAGAGATGGGTTGGGGTCTTGCTTTTTTACTTAAATTGGCTATGACAGAACATTTGTCTCATTAACCGAACGTAGCGTTCCAAGCGCCTGCATCTTCTGCGATCCTTCTAAAATCGTTGACTCCATGTTTCTAGGTATCTTTCACCACTTAAATTTTCCATCGGGCTCTCGGTTTGGGTGTACCACAGTGATTGCCTTCAAAAGACTTCTTTGCAGGGGCTTCTTTATCAATTCGGAACGCATGATCTAGCCAACGCAGTCGTCCTACTGTTCGTGGTTCATACGATGCATATATTATTCATTAACGCAAACTGGTCCATATATTTTACGAAGGATTTTTCTCTCCAACACTCCAAACACTGTTTCATCTGCTTTCGCAAATACCCATGCTTCGGATCCATACAACAGCATGGATAGTAGGTAGGTTGGGGACATTAGTTGGATACTAGACTCCCTGTACATACTTCTTTCTTTAACATCAGTTTGGACATTTCGTCAGACCCAGCAAATCGGAGGATGTGGAGCTGCGCGTATAACGGTTGTAACTTCGTTTGCGGTATGTTATGTACATCATATAGACAATTTCAACCAAATTAAATAAGGATTTGGTCTCCAGCAGCTCATGACTTAAACCGTCCTCTAGTTGCTCAAGAAGTCAAGATCCCAGATCAGTTTATGTGACACCTATATCAGGTTATGGACTTTCGACGGACAAACGAACATGCTTAGATCGACTTAGATTGTCATGACGATCAAGAATATATACACTTTATGGGGTCTTGGACGAATATTTCCAGGAGATACTAACGGACAGACAGCAAAAAAAATTCTAAACGAATTTCTTTTTTCAACCATACTCGACAAGAATGTGAACTGCAAATTTGCATCAAGATACGGAGAGCAAGCTTTTTAAATATCAATGATTGCAAAATCTCGAGCGGCCTTACTCGTGTTTCGAGATATTGACGGATGAACTGAAGACGTTAAGCATACTCAGAACGATGGACATAGTATACACACGATCACTATTTCGATTAGTTACATGCTGAATGATGGAGAGGTGTTGCCAGTAATGCTCAAGTTAAGATTTGAACTAATCAGTGTATTCTCTGTTGCCTAGATCAACGGGAACCGCATTGCGGAGAGCGTTGAAGCAAAGCTTCGAACCATAAGCACCTCGGTAACTGATGTAAAGGAGCTTTAATTAGCAGAGAATCTGCTGACAGGAAACATGTTGAGTAGTTATGAGGAGAACTGCCCTCTGTCATATCCAGGTAAGAGATCGCAACCTTTTTGGTGGAACGGGGACTTGAGGAGACTTAGACAGACTACGAGGAGGCTCTGTAATAGGGTAAACGAAACTAAACTGCGTGCAGACTGGGACATATACGGAGAGTTGCTAAATAATTACAGAGGCCAAGTGCTTGGGCGTGATTCTTGACTAGAATCTTAGATTGAGAAGAAACATCGAAGAAATGATCAAAAGGGGACTGGATGTGCTCTACTTCTATCACAACTCGATAGGAAGGAGTTGGGGGTTAAGGCCGGGGACGGTGCACTTGTGGTTGTTCGGCCAATTCTCACCTATAGTTGTCAGGTGTGGCACAAAGCTCTGGCCAACTATTCCCCTTCGTAGGATGATCAAGAATGTTTAGGGTAACATGGCAGTGCTAATCTCTGGGTAAGGATAAGTGCCCCAAGAGGGGCGATGAATGCCATTCTCGATTTTATGCCGTTGTACCTATATGTTGGTTGTGTGACAACAAAGATCGTCAAAAGCCTAGAGAGTAAGGTACATGGAGCTCCTCTAATTAAGGCTATTCTTCTGTTCTTTGGGGACATTGATAACGCGTTGCGCCTTGCTATATGCGGCCATGCTTCCCCTGCATTGGAAGTCGTTTTTTTTGAAAAGGGATCACTGGGTTGGGGGCATAAACACTGGAGCGGGAGTCTTCATTAAACTGCTTGGAATTAGTGGTTCGTATAGACTTTTGGACGGGTGCAGCGTCTTCGCAATCCTGAAGGCACTGGAGACGATGTTGTTGCGGGAGCGGAGTCACGATCAAACTATTACGATATACATGGTCAGTCGGGCGGTGCTTAAGGATCTGGCTTCGGGCAGCGTGAGGTCAAAGTTAGTTTAGAAGATGCAAAGAGCTTCTTCGAATCGTGGGAGGGAATGTCTGGTTCTGCTGGGCGCGAGGACATCAAGGAGTGGCGGAGAACTAGGATCACGATTAAACTATCACGATATAGAGGGGAAGTCGGGCGGCATTGAAGGATCTGGCGTCGGGCAGCGTGAGCTTATAAGACGCAAAGAGCTTCTTCGAACCTTTGAAGGGGATGTAAGGCTCTGCTAGGTATTCAGCAGAAAGTCTCAGTGAAAGGCCGGGCGGTACAGGCTCTTGCACAAATACTGATTGTATATGAAGCTCGACATGACAAGCGTCAAGCACCTATTGTGTCACTGAAGTAGAGAATGGGTGAACAGCTCTTTCTAAGATAATATTCCCTACAGGCTTTGTCATTCTGGAGTTCTGTAGAGTCCTGAATTGGCTGACTGGATCATACTTTTGACGGTGATTTTTTTTCTTCTTCCCTTATGCATTGGTTTTGTTTTTCTATCTTTGAATGCTGTCTTGTACCACTTTCTTTATATCTTCTAGCGTGAACGCAATGGACCTGAGGTTCTTAACTAGCTTTATTACAATCTTATAGTAAGCCAAAAACTTGAATTTGTTAAGTAAATTTGGGATCAAGCAACCTGGGGGAACGCCCTACCTTAATGCCACCTAAACGGGCATGTTGACCGATTGAGACGATATGGGTATCATAGGAAAGGTATTTGAGAGTTGAATACGTATCTGATGCAAGTTTTTATACTTTAAGTAACTGGAGGTCGCCCTACGCCCAAATCAATGGACATTTTGAAGCATAGGGACAAAATGGGGTCCAAATGAAACGTATTTGGGAGTAAGAGTATGAATCTTGAATCCATTATAAATAGCATTGAACAAAGATCTGCAAGACACGATCTCCAGAAAAAACTCCAAACCGATATGTAGATTGATCGGTGCAATATGGGATTTAAATGAGAGGGATTTGGGAGTAATGTAGTAATCTGATATTAATATTTGGGACCATTGTGTGACTCTCATCCGATTTGGCTCAAATTTTGCACCATGACCTCTGTTATGAATTCTAATATGCGCACTAAGCCTGATGTTAATCGGTCCTAAACCATATAGCCCGCATATAAACAGATCTTCTGATTTGCCTTCTTCAGCTGTTGAAGAGTGTAATTCTTATCAGAATTGGATGAGATTTGGTGTGTGGCCTTCCGGCCATTTTTCCAGCTTTACTATCAATTATACTCTATATGAGTTTATATAGAAGGACATCATGCGGAGAATCAGGAGAATGGGTTGGGGGTTCCGTAAAATATAAGTTTCAAACCATGGAATTTAAAGGAATTGGATAACTTTTTTTATAGGAATTGGATTTACATTCTTTAGGAATAGGTTGTTGGGAGAATTCTTTCAAACTTGTTCCAGTAACTTCTTTCAATTTTTGCTTATTCACTAAATGTGCTAATCAATTAAACAACCACCATGCACGTTTACAATTTTATTATTTTTTTTTTTTTTCATAAAAAAAAATAAAAAATCGAATTAAGAGCTCCAAACTAAAATAAGCTTTAACAATTATAGTCTTGAACGAAAAAGCCTTTGAGGTTCTGAAGTAGAATTAACACAAAGAGAACTGAACAAAATTTCTAGTAACAAAATTAATTTTTTGCTGTATTTTTTTCTTTTAATAAACAATGAAATGTGTGAAGAAAGAAATATTTAAAAAGTAATATCTCCAAAGAAAACCAAACGAACAAACAAATATCTTAGGAGAAGAGCAGGGGCGAACAATTTTGTAATTTAATCTATGAAACAATTTTAACTTACCGTAATTTCTCCAAAGACCAGTAATGAGTAGCACCATTTTTGGTGTCGGTAACCTCAACGGCTACCAGGGTCTTGGACACTGGAGGTGTGCCAAATTCATCTTCAACTTGTAGTGGTGAAGCCGAAGAGGCCAACTCTGGGGGCAAAGGTGAATAGAGAGTGTCTGTGAGTAGGGTAAATTGGAATTGAACTTTCTTCTTCAATTCCACAGAAATGGCATTGGCCTCCTTAAGGAATATGGCATTGCCCCATAAATCATCGCGCAAAGAGGTGAACTGATGATAACGCCATTTGCGGAAAGCCCAGGCAGCTAGGCCAGCTTCGCGGGCACTCCAACAAGATTCATAAGCTGGATTGGCTGAAAATCAAAGTAGAAAAAAAGGAGAAAAGACATGAAAAAGGGCACAATTTTACATCAATGATGGGTACATCAACACATATGCGCATTATTTTGAAATCAAAGGACTTGAAATCTGGTGTAAATGCAAAATTGCCCATGCACATTCCATTTAGGGAACAGCAGTGATACTACTTTCATTTAATGTAGTATCACTGTGAAGTTTACTGAATTTCTTGTCTGATGTTTTCACCAGAATTCTAACCCAGTCATCTTAAGTCTTAAGTTCATGTGTATTTCCCCTGCAAAAATTTTTGACCGCCAAATAATCTTCCTCGAATCGTTATGATCGCAAACGAGCACATATAAGAGTCACAGACGATTCCACTGCCGTTTGGAGTTGTGTACTAAAGACGACTCTTCTGGAAGAGTGTTCTGCGAATCTTCCATATGAGTTGCTAAAGAGTTAGTCATAAGAATTTTGGAAGATCTAAGAATCGAGCAAAAATCGTGCGAACGAGTTAAAAATTTGTGTTTTGGAAGATTAATAAAATAATCTTCTACAAGAGTTGCAAATTAGTCGCTTGAACGTAACTCCGAAAAATCTTAAACCAATTTTTTTACATATGGCTAGCTCTTGTAGGTGAGCAAACCCATTCCGCCAATAACTCGCCTTGGCATATCGATCATCATAGCCACTCAGTATTTATGCAAAAGCCGGTGCCTCACACTGAAACTCTCCCCTCGATACCGCTTATTGTCCGCGACAGCCGTTGCAGCCACTCCGTATGATGCACTCCACTAACCGCAACCTGTGGACGCGGCCGGTAGCTCGCAGCTAAGCTTCTCGTGTTCAGTGATGAACACTACACAGATCGGACCTAACGTTCCAGTCTGTTTGGTGCTCCCAGCTATCCCGGGATTGTCTAATGATATTCTAGAAGAGTGTTTTAAGACTCATACGGACGATTATAACGCAATAAGTTGTAAAAGAAGCGTCGCGAAGAGTTGCTTAAACTTCCGCCCATGCAAAGGATTGTCCAATTATATCGAAGAAGAGTGTTTCGCTACTCATACGGAAGAACAATTACGGACAAATATTCCAGAAGATTGTTTTATACATCATCATTAATCATTCATCGCAAAGACGAACGCTCTTCCAAAAATTATGAAAAATGTTTGCAGGGCATGCATTAATATGCTATAATGTGCATGTGTGTTTACCCATCGCTGTTTTAGTTAAAAAAAAAAAACAATACTTACAATAGACCTCCTCATCCTGTAAATCTTCAGGAGTGTAACTACTGTACATGGACATGGTCATGGATTGCTCCTCCACCTGTTTTTGCAAAGCATCAATGCGGGCCTCATAGGACTGTTATTAGAGAAGAAAAATATTTTTTAGATTCATAAGCTTTTCATTTTACGAGTATGTTTTGTCATTCCCACTTACCTTACGCTGCTCTTCAAATTCTTGATCAGCTTGCAACTTCTCACGCTTGTACTGTTCCTCCAAAACATCCAAACGTTTCTTCATTTCTGCCTTCAAATCAATACCCTGTTTCTCCAGCAATTCACACTGAGCGAAATTCCAATCCACTTCTTGTGTATCACATTTCTCATTTTCATTCTCTGTGTTCTCGGCAATTTTCTCACGTATCTCCCTAGCCTGATCGGGATTGGTAAAACGAAATACATGATTTTTACCCAAGATGACACGAGAGCCGGTACGCAAAACTTCCGGTTCCATTAGCTGGCGACCATTCAAATAGACCAAAGCATCTTTGTGTGGTATTAGGGTCACTTGATTGTTACGATTCTCAAAGGTGCAATGCTCCTTTAGAATGTGCGAACCCGAGAGTTGTATATCCTGTGGTACATTAGCCTCGTGTGTACCCAAACGGGTAATGCCATCCTTGATGTAATACAAAAGACACTCCGATAGATTGGGATCCTCATTGAGATTCACCAAATGTGGAGTCTTCTTGGGCGAAAAGACACCAACTGTAATGCCATCCTCTTTAACGGCCACACCCATCTCGGCGAAGACAGCCTCACGTTGCAAACGAATCTCTTCGGTACGCTTGAGTTTCTCTTCCCAAGTCTCATTAAGCTCTGCATGGTAAAGAATAGGGAAGAAAAACATGATAAATTTCCAATCCGAGGTCAGAGTCAAACTCCGCAGCCTAGGCTAAACTATTTCTTATGTCTATGGCCTAAATTTTCCACTTACCTGCAATCAATTTCTCACTGGCCTGCAATTGATCCACAGCCATTTCTGTGGTCGAACCATTACGATTGCGATTGTTGATGGGCGATTTAATAGTTCCACCGCCGCCAGTACCTCCGCCGCCTTTGATTTCATCTTCTGCAAGACAAATTACATATGAGTTTTTATTTTAAAAATACCAATTTTGAATAAAGTTAAGGCATATTTCTATAAGGATTATGCGCATGGCTATATTTACATTAAAGCGATATATTGTAAGTGTATTATTAAAAAAATAAATAAATAAAATATTAAAATAAATCTAAAACATATAAAAAAAACTTTGTGAATACTATTACAACAGCGGCTTGAAGACGGACAGTGGTTTGGACGAAGTAAAAGAGGACACAAATACAATGTGATTTTTGGGTGATTATGGTAGCTAGCAGCTTGCAGGAGCGCTCTAAACCAGTGTTCTAGTTGTAGTTTGATTTTTTTTGGAATTCTGCCAATCATCTCAGTCTAGGATGTGAATGAATAAAGTGTACGAAGTGGTTTAGTGAAAGTAGGACAATTGCCTTACTATATGGTGAATATTATGAGTCATTTATAAGGTGTCCGATGACAAAAAATGCAATTTTCCCATAAATGTTCCCCTGAGGAACCCCGGTTAGACTTCTCTAACATCAATAAGTGATATCCAATAGAAGCTTAGCACAATTACAAGGGAACTCCCTTTTATACCCGAGCCTGAACTGCGTGCCGCTGAGAGGTTCATAATACGTGAGCTGATGAATCTTGATTCTAATGAGCAATCCGGGGAGACCGGTTCTGTGTGCCGGAGTAACCTAACCTAAGACTTCTTCTTCAGAGTTACGTATCTCTCACACACTTTCTTTCGCCCTGAAATGGATTCTCCGTTCACTGTTGGTTTACTTCACCCCTGGTGGACTTCAGTCTGTCAAAACCAAATCCTTTATCAGTGGGTTTCCTTGACGTGTATGAAATGACTGCACTTTCGGATGTGTTCCGGTCATTTCCCGATTTGGAGTACAGTCAAAATGATATTGTTGCCGACTGCTGCGGCAACAAAATCAGCAATGGCCCCTCCTCCTCTTATGCGACATATAGCAGAGCCAGTGCCTGACTATTCATCCGTTTTGATGCAAGATTGATGAGTTTGTAGACTTTTTGAGTCAGAAGGTAATATTGGCGATCCAGAGGACAAAACTGAACAATACCTGCAGACTGCTGAAATGTATGGTGGAAGTCAATTCTTGAAATGCCTACACATCGTATGGACGAAAAACAGTACACAATGTGTACATTTAAAATGTAATTTTTTACAAATTATCTTTTTGGCAATACTGGTTTAAACAGGAGACCACCGTAGCACAGAGGTTAGCATGTCCGCCTATGACGCTGAACGCCTGGGTTCGAATCTTGGCGAAACCATCAGAAAAATTTTTCAGTGGTGGTTTTCCCCTCCTAATGCAGGCAACATTTGTGAGTTACTATGTCTTGTTAAACTTCTCTCCAAAGTGGTGTCGTACTGCGACACGCCGTTCGGTCTCGGCTATAAAATGGAGGCCCCTTATCATTGAGCTAAAACTTGAATCGGACTGCACTCATTGATATGTAAGAAGTTTGCCCCTGTTCCTTAGGGGAGTGTTCATGGGCAAAATTTGCAAAAAAAATTGTAATTTTGGTTTAAACAGCTCACGAACATTTCGTGTTTTGTTTCACTGTCAAACATCTTCAGTTTGGTCTACAATTGAACCATGAATCGTATTACAAACGAACGACGCTTACAAATTATTGAATTTTATTATGAAAATGCGTGCTCTGTTAAGAAAGTTCATCGCGCTTTTGTTCTTCTTCAGCGACGAAGTTCATTTTTGGCTCAATGGGAAGGTAAATAAGCAGAATTGTCGCTTTTGTCGATCAGCCAGGAGCATTGCAAGAACTACTAATGCATTCAGAAAATAGCACAGTTTGGTGCAGTTTATGGGCTGGTGGCATCATTGGACCGTACTTCTTCAACATGATGCGAATCGTAAGGCGCTACCGTGAGATCATGTCCAACTTTTTTTTGCTCAAAATGCAAGAGGTTGACTTGCATGACATGTGGTTTCAACAAAACGGTGACACATGTCACACTGCACGCGTAACAATGGTCTTATTGAGAGGCGAGTTCGGTGAACATTTTATTTCACGTTCGGGACAGGTCAATTTTCCGCCTAGATCGTACGATTTTATGCCTTTAGACTATTTTTTTGTGGGGCTATGTGAAAGGTCATGTGGGGCTTTTTTGTGGGGCTTTGTGAAATGGTCTTATTGAGAGGCGAGTTCGGTGAACATTTTATTTCACGTTCGGGACAGGTCAATTTTCCGACTAGATCGTACGATTTTATGCCTTTAGACTATTTTTTTGTGGGGCTTTGTGAAAGGTCATGTCTATATGGATAAACTCGCTTCAATTGACGCATTGGAAGATAACATTGAAGCATTTGTTCGTGAGATATCGGCCGAAATGTTGAAAAGAGTATGCCAAAATTGTTCTAAGCGGATGGACCATTTGAGGAGCAGTCACGGTCAACATTTGCATGAAATGATCTTCAAAGATTAAACTATTTATATGGACTGTACTATCGATTGAAATAAAGATTTAATGCATTTTTCTGAATTTTATGTGTTTTTTTTTTTTTTTTGAAAAACTTTCCTATGGCTCTTAAAAAATCACCCTTTTGGATTTTTCAATTAATCGTTAATTTGAAAAATTACATTCAATGATTAATCGAACAAAACCGAAAGGGGATGTCGTAAATATTGTCCTGCCTTATCACAATTTCCTGTTGTTAGAACTAGAAGTCTTCAATGCCCATGACGACTTATGGTTTTACTCATCATCAGAGAGCCAGGGTTCCACGTTGTGATGGTGAATGAGGAATCTTCAAATCAATAGGGCTGTCAACGAACATAAGCGGAACTTAATTTTAGGTCATTGGAGCTTCGTAGCTTAAGTGTTAGTCTTGTGGTCTACTATATAAAAAGGACTATACCATGTCACACAGTGGGATAAAATTAAAAAAAAAATCTAGTTAAAAATATGCCATTTGAAAATGGATAGGAACATCTCTTTGAAATTTGAAATGGTTAGAGCTATGGTGTTATAAAGATCATGTGCAAAATTTCAAGGCCTTAGGTGGTCCGAACACCTCTTAGCAGGACCCTAAAATTTTAGGCATTTCGATAAATTGTTCAGTCTTTCAAATATTCGTTTGTGGTCCGATTTCCAAAAATTTTCTAAAAAAAATTAAAAGAGATATCTTAACAATTCTTTTTGAATTTTGCAGATAAAAGTATCTTTAGAAACCCAAAAATAAATTCTGCCCCAATTTTCTTAAAGTTAGTTTCCAAATCGGCATTTTTTAATAAATTTGCTGTGGGGGCTACAAATAAAGGTCAAGTAAATGACTAAAAGTACTGTCTTTTGACTTTGTAATAGTTCCCGATGCCTGGTAAATGAGCAGATCCTACAAAAATTTTTCATAATTTTGGAAGAGCTTTCGTCCCCGCGATGAATTAAACAATCTTCTGGAAGATTGTTACGCAATTGTTCTTCCGTCGCGAAACACTCTTCTTGGTTATCGTTGGACATTCCATTGCGTGTGCGGAAGTTTAATCAACTCTTCGCAACGATACTCCTACAACTCATGGCGTTATAATCGTCCGTATAAATCGTGAAACACTCTTCTAGGTTATAATTAGGCAATCCATTGCATGTGAGGAAGGTTTTGCAATACTTCGGGATGATTCTCTTACAACCCATGGCGTTATAATCTTCCATATGAATCGTGAAACACTCTTCTAGGTTATCATTGGGAAATTCAATGCGTGTGCGGAAGATTTAGCGGCTCTTCCCGACGATTATTACACAACCCATTGCGTTATACTCGTCGAGAAGATTTGTTTATTAATCGCCCGAGTTAACTGTTCGCCATTGTTTTTATTTTCAAGCCGGGTGCGTTTAGAACTTGTATTGAATTATGTTATTCCATGTTTTGTTTTGAGTGGATAACTTCCACAACACCAACCAGAATTCTCACTTGGCTTTTATGACGATAGGTACTTAAATCACGAATATGACGAGTAATACAAGCATTTATTTTGAGTTTTTTCTTGTGGTTAGTTGTTTTTGATGAACAACTAATCTTGATATGCGTTTCATTTTTAGATCTTCCAAGCGAAAAACGCTCAACCCTTTTAAAGCAATATTTGTTACTCGACCAGGCGAGTAAAGTGCAACTCTTCTAGAAGAGTATTTTATTAATCTTCCAAAACACTTAAGTGTTATACGCCCATACAGGGCGCCGCGGCAGCCGAGTTGGTAGCGTGCTTGGAGTACCAGTGCGGGAGTCGTGGGTTCAATTCCCGCCAATAGCCTTAGTCTGTCGCTAATGTGGTATCACAATGGACTTAAAATTGCCTAAGTGAGTCTGTAAAAAGACTGTCACTCTTACATAAACTAACCTACTCGCCCACACGATTCTTGCGCGATTCTAAGATCATCCAAGACACTTTTGACTTACTCTTTAGCATTTGCGGAACACTCTTCCAGAATATTCGTCTTGATGACACAACTCCTCACGACGAGGGAATCCTCTCCCTCTCATAGACGAGCTCGTCCGCGATCGTTACTTTCTTTTAGAATATTCCCGGAAGATTATTTGGCAATCAAAAATGTTTGCAGGGGAGTGATTTCGCCGCTGGAGCCAGAAAAAGATGTGAAAAAAGAGTAATAAAAAGACTCTCCCGTCAGTATTCAATACACAAACAGCACTACTTTTCCAATGTAACCGTGTCTTCTGCAACGGAAAATTGGTCATTGCGTTGAGCTCCGACCAATCGGAAATTGACAAATTAATGAATTCGGAAGTACCGAGTGTCAGGAATCTGACCTGTCTCTGGACAAGATGATCTCCCTCTTACGCTAGTACCCAAGACACTTTAAGCACTAATGCTCCCTAGGGTAGTTTGAGAACGATCGCTGAACGTCGGGGTTCGAGTCCTGGCGAGAACATAAAGAAAAATTTTCAGCGGTGGTTATCCCCTCCTAAAGCCGACGAAATTTGGGAAGTACTGTACCATTTGGTATGGCAGTCATGTAAAAACTTCTTCCGCAAAGAGTTGTCGCATTGGGGCACGCCGTTCGGACTCTGCGATAAAATAGGGCCCCTATCATTGAGTTTAACTTTGAATCGGACAGCACGATAGAATAAAAGAAGATTAAGGAATATATGAAGAACTCAGAAATCCTGGCATAAGCTTTCAAGGGTTCTTATGAAATTTTGTAGGGTTCCTAAGCCAATCACTAACTTATATGTACGTCCACAAGTTCATGCGGCATGTTAAATCCCTCCTCTCCAAGTTTACTTCTCGAATTTTTATAACTTTCTCGCGACTGTCTGCTATTTAAATGCCATATTGGCTATATTTGGGGAACTTGCGCCACTTGAAGGAGTTGGGAACATTAGAGACATACGCCACAACAAATTTTTATACCCACCACCATAGGATGGGGTCGAAATCACGATAGTGGTCGAACGCGTAGAGAAGCCGCTTGAAATTTTGCCCAAATACTTAATATCGCTGAAGATTGTTGGGTATTGCAAATGGGCCATATCGGTTTAGATTTAGATATAGCTCCCATATAAACCCATCTCCAGATTTGACTTCTTGAGCCCCTGGAAGCCGCAATTTGTATCCGACTTGACTGAAATTTTGCATGTAGTGTTCTGTTATGACTTTCAACAAATGTGCCAACTACTGTGCAAAGTACGGTCAAACTCAGTTGTTGTTGTTGTTGTAGCAGTGTGTTGTACACCGAGGCGGCAGCCTTGCCGAAGAAAGATTCCATGGGATCAATCCGGTACGTATAACCGGCTGCCATGGGATTGCCAAACTCAGTAACCTGATATAATTCCCATGTAAAGCGGTCTCTCGATCATCCTAGTTCGGTTCCTAGAAGCTTTAATTTTTGCTGGTTTCACAGAAGTTTGGTATTAATTTTTAGGAGAATCCATGGTGGTGGTTTCCTAAGATTCGGCCCGGGCCAAGTCATATAAGCGTAATAAATTATCAAATTCGGAAGTTCACCATGGGGAGCACTTTTCGCTCATAATGCAATGAAATTCATATCATATACATACTCCAGTTCTCTTATGCAGAAGTACGCAAACACGTTAACTGAGACACCAAATATATAAAAATATGAAATTGTTTATGTAAATCATATATGTATATGAAATAAGTAGACATACATATATATATATATATAAAAAGAAGCTTTTTAATTATATTTTGTAGATAATAGCAAAGCAAATGTGATAAACTATTGGCATGTTGCATATTTTCCATAGACTTTTGATATAACAATGCTCAACTTAAAACAAGTCATAAACAATGAAGTTGGTCAAATCAAATGCTGGGACATTCAATTTAACAGTAAATTGGAAGTACTGTTTACTGAAATAGTTTGTATTTTGAAATATTTGTGTGAAAATCAAAATTTGCAACAGCTTTTCAGATGGCACTGCGTCTACTTGGCAACAGTGCTCTGAAAATCATACATCATGGACTTGTTTCAATTCTTGGTGTTATATCAAAGTTGCATATTTTTAGCGTTTAGCATTTATATGTATGAAAGAATACGTTTACAAACATACATACAATAGTAGAGTATAAAAAATAGTATTTTTGTTAAGATTTATATTGCGAGATGGCAACCATACGGGGACTACTTACTATTTGTATCGCGTTTTTCACAAACCACTTTGCCATCAGGCCCTAAATATGGATAATGGAATTAATTACCAACTAAAATTATAATACTTCGAAAACGTATACCAAATAAGAATTGTACATAAGAAGGGGTTAAGAGGGATTGGTGACAATATGTGGAATGACATGAAAATATGATGATGATGATGGAAGAGTTTAGATAGCAGGGATGGGATTTTACTAAAAAGTATCAAGCCAAAATGTTAACTAAATCAACACCCATGGATGGTTTATGCATAGAGGCAAGACAGAAAAGTTCTAAAAAAGAAAGATCACTCGAAACTAAATGTTAGGAAATGAAGAAAATGCTTTAAAAGCCGTTGCCATTAGATTCAAGGATTAAACTCGCCTCATGCCCTTGCAAAGAAAACACCTAAGCCCCTGATGTTGTTTTTGAAGCCACATTTGCACGTGGAGATAGCGATCCTTGCAAAACTCCCAAACTCCTAAAGGTGAGCCAGCTCGTTTCGGCACTTAGACCCGATCGCCGCGGTAACGTGATGGCATTGGTTATTAAAGGCGTCAATAGCTCGACTTTTCCTACCAAGCATCATAGGCAGTCGTTATTTAAGCAAAAGCTGAGACTCTCCACTCTATACCGCTGATTGTCCGTGAATGCAATCTGTGGGAGCGCCCGGTAGAGCCCAGTTAAGCTTCTCGTAAGAACGATGAACACCACACAGATCGGAGATCATAGTTCCAGCCCTTATGGTGTTCATAGTTGTGCAGTGTCGGGCACTGATCGGCTTGATATGCGCTCTAACCATTCTCAGAAGTCCAAGTCAGGGTTTCTGTGCTCTTTACACATTTTTTACTTCTCTTCCATTCTATGCTTTTAGGTTGGTTCAAATCTGATATTAACTTCTTTAACAATTGGTAGGATCTTTCTCCACCAAAGCCTTGTCGACCTTCCCACATATTCTGGACGTAGCTTCGCTAGTCGTATAGCCGTGAATGCCACACTAAAAATGCGTATTTTTGAATAGACCTAGCCCCACATTCGGAGTGCAAGTAGGTCAACTCTGGTAAAAGCCGCGCATTGGAAAATGAAGTGTTCCAAAGTGTCCCCGTCCTTTTCATATGCTCTGCCAAAAGCCTCGCCAGCTGCATCTACCCTGTGTATGCATATCGTGTCGACGCCAATGTCTTACTGTTCGAATTTCGCCATAATGAATTTAGCCGTCTTTCCAACAGTCTTTTTGTTCCACCTTGCCCTGTGCGCACTTATTGTCCATGTTCATAACTCAGTTCGGGTTGCCTTGTCGGCAAACCTCTGGCACTTGCTGTTAGTTTGTCCGCTCCTCATTTTCCTCAACCCCCCCGTTGCAGGTACTTTTCCCCAGGGGGAATAAGCTGAGTGATTTTAGAAGACTGTCGTGGATGGGTTGGAGCTGCCGCTCGCTTTCAGAGTTTGAGTGCTTGGTGGTAATTATTGACCAGAAACTTAGTTGCAGAAGAAACGTCGAAGAAAGGGTCAAAAGGGTATTGAATGTGCGAAAGCACATGTCGAACCTCCTGTCGCAGGTCGATAGGAAGGAGTTGGGACCTAAGGCCTGGAACGTTGTACTGGATGTTTACGGCGTTCGTTCAGCCAATTCTCACCTTTGCCTGGTGTGCAACAAAGCTCTTGACATCCGACCCACAGACATACAAATAAAGTGTGAGGCAGCCAATGCGACTATGAGACTTAAGGCAATGGGAGAATGGATAAAGGATACGAGCAGATCATACCATTGCGGTATAACCGAGGCAACGGAATGGAAGAGGATTCCGATCGGATACTTGAGACGACATTTGTGGTCGACTGCAAGGCACTGCTGCCAGCGGCACAGACTTGGATTGACGGAAACCAGCTATTGCCATCTGGAAGATCATGCTTCACAGATGGATCAAAGCTAGGGGACATTGTGGGCCTGGGGGTCTACATTGACAACCCAGGGACTGAGATCTGTTTTAGACTGCCTGGCAATAATCGCAGAGGTTAGCATGTCCGCCTATGACGCTGAACGTCTGGGTTCGAATCCTGGCAGGAACATCAGAAAACTTTTCAGCGGTGGTTATCTCTTTCTAATGCTGGCGACATTTATGAGGTACTTTGCCATGTAAAAACTGCTCCCCCAAAGAAGTGTCGCTCTGCGGAACGCCGTTCGGACTCAGCTATAAAATGGAGCTACCTTATCATTGAGCTGAAAATTTGAATCGGACAGCACTGATTGATTTGTGAGAAGTTTACCCCAGTTTCTTAATGGAATGTTCATGGGCAAATTTGCATTTGATAGTCACATGCCCTCCAACCTTACTTACCTAACCTAACTTGAAGTGGTCTATTTTTACGCCATAATTGACTGAAACACCTGATCTGTGCTTATAAAATTCCAACTAAATCTAACCACCATTTTGGCCCGATACTGTCAACATTCTCTTTGAAGGTTACCCTCAAAAATGCGGAAGCACTACAATAACCATTCAATGTACTTCTCATTGACAACCATTAGGGATAATGATAGTAATTTAAGGAATTTTTTCAAATAGCCAATGGACGCCAATGCTTACACAAGGACAATAATGAGATCAATAATATGCTATGGGTATGCCACATTTATAAAACCATCCATTAAGGCAACCTTCAAATCAAAGGCTTAGTCTATATTCAATAACAATGTTATGATAAATGTATGTAAATGATACTCTGTTCAGACAAATACAGGGTGTTTTTTCGTTTCTGTTTAATTTATATACAAATAAATCAAGACCAATTGGAACTAGCAACTGTAATTTGTTAGTTTTGTTAGGCCAAATCAACGGACCAAATGTTAAATCAAAATATGTTTTTCTCATATACGACCTAATATGGCCAGATTATTAATTTTGTTGGCTAGTGTTTCTCACATCTCAAATCTTTCAATGAGCTGAGTACGATTTTTATTTAATTTGATTGTCTTTCTCTCTCTCTCTCACACACTCTCAATAAGTCACTCGCACTCTTGACTGATGGCATGTAAGAGAAGCGATTCCCTCTCTGTTATCTGAACAGAGAACCTATTCGTTCACCAGTGGAAGTTTTCACAAAACATTGTTCCACTAATTTTGGAAGTTCAGTGAAGTCTACTCTCATTTCTGATTCTGGCAATAAAAACACGCTATTTACAAGCAAAATACTATCTGGCAACCCCATCATAAGTTCCACCACCAACATTTTTTTAGTGAATTACATTGTTTGTGTAGTTATATCATAAACAAGTAAAAGCGTGCTAAGTTCGGCCGGGCCGAATCTTATATACCCTCCACCATGGATCGCATTTGTCGAGTTATTTTCCCGGCATCTCTTCTTAGGCAAAAAAAGGATATAAGAAAAGATTTGCTCTGCTATTAGAGCGATATCAAGATAGGGTCCTGTTTGGACCACAATTAAATTATATGTTGGAGACCTGTGTAAAATGTCAGCCAATTTGAATAAGAATTGCGATCTTTGGGGGCTCAAGAAGTAAAATAGGGAGATCGATTTATATGGGAGCTGCATCGGGCTATAGACCGATTCAGATCATAATAAACACGTATGTTGATGGTCATGAGAGGATCCGTAGTACAAAATTTCTGGCAAATCGGATAATAATTGCGACCTCTAGAGGCTCAAGAAGTCAAGATCCCAGATCGGTTTATATGGCAGCTATGTCAGGTTATGAACCGATTTGAACCTTCTTTGACACAGTTGTTGAAAGTAAGAATAAAATACTTCATGAAAATTTTCAACCAAATCGGATAGGAATTGCGCCCTCTAGAAGCTCAACAAGTCAAGTCCCCAGATCTTTTTATATGACTGCTATATCAGGTTATGAACCGATTTGAACCACACTTGGCACAGTTGTTGGATATCATAACAAAACACTTCGTGCAAAAATTCATTCAAATCGGATAAGAATTACGCACTCTAGAGGCTCAAGAAGTCAAGACCCAAGATCGGTTTATATGACAGCTATATCAGGTTATGGACCGATTTAAACCATACTTGGCACAGTTGTTGGATATCATAACAAAACACGTCGTGCAAAATTTCATTCCAATCGGATAAGAATTGCACACTCTAGAGGCTCAAGAAGTCAAGACCCAAGATCGGTTTATATGACAGCTATATCAGGTTATGGACCGATTTAAACCATACTTGACACAGTTGTTGGATATCATAACAAAACACGTCGTGCAAAATTTCATTCCAATCGGATAAGAATTACGCACTCTAGAGGCTCAAGAAGTCAAGACCCAAGATCGGTTTATATGACAGCTATATCAAAACATGGACCGATATGGCCCATTTACAATACAAACCGACCTACACTAATAAGAAGTATTTGTGCAAAATTTCAAGCGGCTAGCTTTACTCCTTCGGAAGTTAGCGTGCTTTCGACAGACAGACGGACGGACGGACAGGGCTAGGTCGACATAAAATATATATACTTTATGGGGTCTCAGTCGAATATTCCGAGTAGTTACAAACAGAATGACGAAATTAGTATACCCCCCATCTTATGGTGGAGGGTATAAAAACCAGAAATGCTAAATCTATATTTGCTAACAATTGTTCTTTAATGAAAAGGCAATGAACGAAAATTTAGTCATTCCGTTTGCAACACATCGAAATATCAATTTCCGACCCTACAAAGTATATATATTTTGGATCGTCGTAAAATTCTAAGACGATTTAACGATATCCGTGTGTCTGTCCATCTGTTGTAATCACTCTAGAGCCTTCAAAAATTGAGATATTGAGCTAAAATTTGGTACAGATACGTATTTTTGATGCACGCTGGTTAAGTTCTTGAACGGGCCAAATCGGACCATATTTGGATATAGCTGCTATATAGACCGATTTTCCGACAAAGGGTCTAATGCCCATAAAATCTTTACTTTTCATCCGATTTCGCTGAAATATGCAACTGTGGGTTATTTTAAGCCTCCCGACATCTGACCCAAATATGGATTAGATCGGATTATGTTCAGATATAGCTGACATATAGACCGATCTCCCGATAAAGGGTCTGAAGGCCGTAAAAGCTTTATTTATTACCCGATTTCGCTGAAATTTATAACAAAGGGTTATTTTAAGCCTCCTGACATCTAACCTGAATATGGTTCAGATCCGACTATATTTAGATATAGCTGCCATATAGACCGATCTCCCGTTAAAGGGTCTGAAGACGATAAAAGCTTTATTTATTACCCAATTTCGCTGAAATATGCAACTGTGGGTTATTTTAAGCCTCCCGACATCTGACCCAAATATGGTACAGATCAGCCTATATTTAGATATAGCTGTCATATAGACCGATCTCCCGATAAAGGGTCTGAATTCCATAAAAGCTTTATTTTTTAACCGATTTCGCTAAAATTTTAAACAGTAAGTTATTTTTAGCCTCCTGACATTCGACCTAAATATGGTTCATATCGGACTACATTTACATATAGCTACCATATAGACCGATCTGCCGATAAGCGGTCTGAAGCCAATAAAAGCTTTATTTATTATCCGACTTCGCTGAAATTTGAAACAGTGAGTAGGTTAAAACCTCCCAATATCCGACCTAAATATAGTTCCGATCGGACTATATTTAGATTGAGCTGCCATATAGACCGATCTGCAGATAAGGGGACTGGAACCCATAAAAGCTTTATTTATTAACCGATTTCGCTGAAATTTGAAACAGTGAGTCTTTCTGAGCTTAACGATATCCGAACTTAATATGGCTCAGATCGGTTTATAATTGGTTATATTTGCCAAAAAGACCAATATTTTGTTCTACAAAATTGAATAGTGACATATATATTAAACCACTTAATGTCCGTGCCGAATTTGGGTGCTTAGGTTATCCAATTTTCACCGGATTTTGGCGAAAAATGGTTTGCATATATACCCGAGGTGGTGGGTATCCAAAGTTCGGCCCGGCCAAACTTAATGCCATTTTACTTGTTTTAATATGGAGTTTCACTTTGAAATGTGAGCAAAATACCCATCTTTAAGGAGAATCATAATTACAGAGCTATTCATTGTGCTTTCGCTACTCTCTCCCAAGCCTAAACAGTGCCACAATCGCAATGTTGCCACCCTTTTATGTGCGAACATTAGGGCAGCATTTTGCCACAACAACTTAACGAAAAAACTAATATAGGTAATTTAAAAAAAAAAAGAGCTACTCGCTTTTAAATCCCCTCTGGGAAGACCAAATCAAGACCCGCACATCGCAGACTCAGAAACGAAGTAACCTCATGAAGCCAAGAGGTTTCCTCTGGGACTACTACACTCCCATTACAGCAGAGAGTCACTCTCTTCCATCAATGAAGCGATAAGGCATTATAAAGACGAGCTTTATAAAGTTACAAACTTCAAGAGTGCATTTGGTAAAATCTTATCCAATTATAAAATATTAAGGAAAAACACATTTTGATTCCTGGCTTAGCATTTTAACTTTAACTATAAACATGATGAAAACAGCACACTTTATTTTCAAGCTTACCTTCTTGTACTTCAATGCCTTCGGCCTTCAAAAGATCGCGCAACTTTTGAATTTCTTCTTTGAGTTCACGTATAAGTTTAGCATTGGCATCCTCGTTGACGACAGCTTTGCAGACAATCGCCTTGGCGCGATCAGCATAACTGAAAGTAGTAAAAAAACAAGTAAAAGCGTGCTAAGTTCGGCCGGGCCGAATCTTATATACCCTCCACCATGGATCGCATTTGTCGAGTTCTTTTCAAGGCATCTCTTCTTTGGGAAAAAAGGATATAAGAAAAGATTTCCTCTGCTATTAGAGCGATATCAAGATATGGTCCGGTTTGGACCACAATCAAATTATATGTTGGAGGCCTGTGTAAAATGTCAGCCAATTCGAATAAGAATTGCGAACTTTGGGGGCTCAAGAAGTAAAATAGAGAGATCGATTTATATGGGAGCTGTATCGGGCTATATACCGATTCAGACCATAATAAACACGTATGTTAATAGTCATGAGAGGATCCGTCGTACAAAATTTCAGGCAAATCGGATAATAATTGCGACCTCTAGAGGCTCAAGAAGTCAATATACCAGATCGGTTTATATGACAGCTATATCAGGTTATGAACCGATTTGAACCATATTTAACACAGTTGTTGGATATCATAACAAAATACTTCGTGCCAAAATTCATTCAAATTGGATAAGAATTGCGCCCTGTAGAAGCTCAAGAAGTCAAGACCCAAGATCGGTTTATATGACAGCTATATAAGGTTATGCACCGATTTGAACCATACATGGCACAGTTGTTGGATATCGTAACAAAACACGTCGTGCAAAATTTCATTCCAATCGGATAAGAATTGCACACTCTAGAGGCTCAAGAAGTCAAAACCCCAGATCGGTGTATATGGCAGCTATATCAGGTTATGGACCGATTTGAACCATACTTGGCACAGTTGTTGGATGTCATTACAAAACACGTCGGGCAAAATTTCATTCTAATCGGATAAGAATTGCGCACTCTAGAGGCTCAAGAAGTCAAGACCCAAGATCGGTTTATATGGCAGCTATATCAGGTTATGGACCGATTTGAACCATACTTGGCACAGTTGTTGGATGTCATTACAAAACACGTCGTGCAAAATTTCATCCTAATCGGATAAGAATTGCGCACTATAGAGGCTCAAGAAGTCAAGACCCAAGATCGGTTTATATGGCAGCTATATCAAAACATGGACCGATATGGCCCATTTACAATACCAACCGACCTACACTAATAAGAAGTATTTGTGCAAAATTTCAAGCGGCTAGCTTTACTCCTTCGGAAGTTAGCGTGCTTTCGACAGACAGACGGACGGACGGACGGACGGACGGACGGACGGACGGACGGACAGACGGACGGACATGGCTAGATCGACATAAAATTTCACGACGATCAAGAATATATATACTTTATGGGGTCTCAGACGAATATTTCTAGTAGTTACAATCAGAATGACGAAATTAGTATACCCCCCATCTTATGGTGGAGGGTATAATACAACAACAAAATTAGTAAAACAAAAAAAAAATAAAAGCAAAACAACCTCGTCAAAGAAAACTTACCGTAAAGTACTCAAAGTTTCATCGTAGTTAATATCGGCCGGTGATATGGCTGCTATCATAGCAGTTTTGGAGTTGCCACCCAAATTTTCACGCAACAGCCAAGTCAGCACTGAATCGCGATAAGGTATGAAATCGGCTTTTTTGGATTTCTTATTTTTGGAAGCCTGTATGGAATGGTTAATAGTTGGATTAGTAACGATGCCAGCTAGAATTTATAAGACTGTTAGCTTTTCAAGAAGATTCTTCATGTTAAGATAGCAGAATCATGAGGGCTGTTATGACCATCATCATGAGTTCTATAACAAAAAACAAACAAAAAAAATTTTAAAGCATGCTTTAACTACAGCAATACAGAGAGATATTTTGTAGGCAACCCATACCATATTTACACTGATAGCTAATGCCAGTACTGGAATGAGTGACTTGACTCAGGCAAACATCTGTTTTTCCAGCATAAAGCAACTGATATTAAAGCCAATCTTGAAATACAGGTGGCGAATCAATTTCGATTTCGATAACAAACAAAGTTAGATCATCAAAAGTGAGCGATATCCTTGCAAAGTTTAATTCAATACCAAAAAATACAACCAAGAAAGCTGAAAAAATATATTGGCAAACCAATTTGGCGACAGTGTAGGATAATTTCAAGCGGACAATTACTTCTAAAGAATCCAATAAGAGTATCAGGTGTCTTGGAGAGCAAAACACTGCGAAGAGCTTTCCACCATCAAAAAGTAGGAAAATTCCCATGAGGGAGACTGTAAGAAAGACTTTTGGGAAAAAGACAAAATGTGAAGAAAAAGCGCGCAACCCAGTAATCTCTGGGACAGCCATCTCCATATAGAAAGATGGTCACTGCTTGTGAGTATGGAACAGACATCCTAATTCTGAAATAAATATTCCGATATATCCTAGCTTTGGAGAAAGACACAAAGCATTATTTGGTGAGAAAGGGAAATATCTATCAACCTTACATAGAGCCATAGAGGATCAGTGCGATTTAAATGCGATCTACACTCGGGGTAGAGTGTTATAGAATTCTTTTATATTTCCTATTTTCGATTATGGGGGTTTCACCTGTCATCGGGTGGTGGAGAAAGGAAGTCTCCGCAAGATGGTCAAGGAGATGTAGGACACCGCAACGGCGTTGAAGTCGGTAGCAAATGGTTGAGTCCTAAATTTCATACTTGATTTGACGAAGATTACCCATAGAATACGTGACTCAGGAGCACTGCGCTACTCGCATTTCGGACACCCATCGATTCAGATTGGGCAGCAGGTGTAGCATTACTGGTATGTTTCAGTATCGCGACAAAGAGGTATTCATCAAACACGACTTAGACGTTGACTTTTGAAAATTGAAATGTGGCCTGGAGGCACCGCTCGACATATACGAGAGGGTCCAAGCTGTATCGTACCTCCATGTGTTCGGATTTTTAAAGAGTCTCTTGAAATAAGGTGTCATATAGACTCATAGACGGTTTAAGTGTTTTCTGGGCGGAGGTGTACATATTCTTGCAGGTTCTTAATGCACTTTTGAGGCAGTAGCGGCTGTCCCATCAGACATTTATGATTTATGGGCTCTGAACTCTGTTCAAGTTAGAGAGAGACATAGGGTAATCTGAATCAGGAGACACAAGGAGAATCTGCGATTCATGCAGAAAGCTGTCTGGTGGTGTTGGGTCGAGCCATCAGGCAGGTAATGACCCTAACCAAGGATGGTTCCATTATGGACCTGTACAAAGCTACAGATTAAATGAGCTTTCCTCTGTACAAGCTTTTTGGTAGGATAGGCCTTTTGCTGCAGGGTAAAACATTGCCCTGTGGCCCGATTTCTCACAAAGTAGGATGTGACTTCAGCTGGGGCTAAGATAAAATATGGTCAGGCTGTTGATTAAGGTTTTGAGTGGCCACCGCAGGTTTAGATCACTTAAACGATGAGGAAACAGTTTGAAGGTAGAAGACGTAAAATCAAGATGATAAGAGGGGAACGAGATGTATGGTTTCAGATGCCAAACCTGTCGAGACGATTAAGGTCGAGTGTTATTGGGCTGACAATAACAGGGGCGGTAAAATCATAACTCGTTCTGGATGAGTACGATGAGACCTCGTTTTTCACTGACGGCTCCAAAACAAAGCCTGCATTGGGGGTCAACTCCTATGCACCTCTAGCGAACCGGCCTATGTACAGGAACGATGTTGCTCCTAAAAGTGTGCTTACCACGTATCTCCAACCCAACAGTTCTGGATGCAAAAGAGCGATTAACGCTTATTCTACGTGTGGATCGGCATATCCGCATAATTGATGTGCCGATCCACAGTGTGTTAAAGGGGGAATGAGAAAGCGCATAACCTGACAGTTAGGGCCAAGGGTTTGTCGAAAATAAATTTAGAAAACGCAAAACCTTCTGCGGCAACGCGATCCTGGTTAGGGGCATGTAATACGCTGGAACGAAAAGACTGACTGGAAGGACAGCAAAAATGATTTGGGTGGCTACAGATTGGGATAAGACATGACGGATACTTAGAAAGAATTGGAGGAAGGAGATCTCTACGACCTCCGGCATCTGTACGAGTCGCATAGGATAACATGCGCAACTATACATGATATGTGATGCTGTCCATGCTGTAGACATGTGCAAAAATTGGCGAGATATTGAATCACTTTCATTGAATTGAATCGGGATAAGACATGACGGATACTTAGAAAGAATGAGAGGAAGGAGATCTCTACGAACTTCGGCATCTACACGAGTCACATTGGATTACATGCGAGAGATATTGAATCACTTCCTATGCCAATGCCCAGTTTTCCCAATGGAACGTTTGGGATTAGATGTTATACCCGACTTGAACCAACTCAGGTTCATTGAATGGTAGAGGATTAAGGAGTATTTGAAAAGCCAAGAATTTCCAACATAGGCTTTTGAAGTTCATTTTTTGGATCTCATCAACCCAACCCAAGCTAGTCAACTGCTCGTTCTGGACTAACGGTGTGATCGAAAGAAAGAAAACTGTGTGTTCGTCCTTTTTCGTCATGGGAGAGCCAAATCCCGGAGTGCCTTCTGCATACACTTCTGGTCCGTGCCGGAATTGTTCTGTTTGTCAGAACCTTCTCCATCATCGGTCGGTGTCGGTGAGGTTTAACCGGTGCATGGACTCTGTGCATTTCGAATTTTGCCCTTACGTCACTAAGGAAGTATAATTGCACTGCTTCAATCAGCCCAGGGCCATGTGGTAGGACGATGCTCGTGGCACTGGATCTATCGAAGCGTTCAGCTTCAAGGCAGGGTGATATCATCCCCGCAACGGTGTAACCTCTACCTATTTGAAGACCACCGTGGCGCAAAGGATGTCTATCTATGACGCCTGGGTTCAAATCCCAAAACTATTTGAGCACATCACTGAGTCCCGGTTCAATCCCATGGCTCCCGGTTGTACGTACCGGATTGACCCGATGGAGTCCTTCATCGGCAAGGGTTGCTGCTTCAGTATACAACACACTGCTACAACAACAACAACTGAGTCCCGAATTATCTGTGTCGTCACCAGTCATTTGTGGAATTTAGAGATAAGAAATCGAAACACCGTAGAGTTAAACAGGGAGTTCCCCAAGGCAGGGTGATATCATCCCCGGCACTGTGTGACCTCTACCTATTCGAAGACCACAGTGGCGCAGAGTATGTCCGCCTATAACGCCGAACGTCTGGGTTCAAATCCCGGCTTGAATATCACACAATTTTTCTGTGGTCCTGCCATGTTAAAACTTCTCTACTAGGTGGTGTCGCTATGCGGCATGCCGTTCGGACTCGGCAATAAAAAAGGGGCCCTTATCAATGAGCTTAAACATTAATCGGACGGCACTCCTTGATATTAGAGAAGCATCCGCTATTCCTTTATGAAATGTTCATGGGAAATTTAGTAGTGGTTAGTATCTCCCATTTCACACCCTACAGAGGGCATAGACATCTGCATATTCAACAGAACCAAGCAGACGAAAGATAGAACACAACACTGGTACAACTACAACAATCCCAATCCCATGGCAGCCGATTGTATGTACCGGTTTGAACCGATGGAATCATTCATCGGCAAGGTCTGCCGCCTCGGTGTACAACACACTGCTACAACAACAACAACCCGAAATGTATTAAAATCTTGGTTGCCATATCATCACAAAATACTCTCTGTGTTTCAAAGCAAAATATTTAGTAGACAAAATTGTATAACAGAAATTCTAACAAATGTTAATGACATGTTGTGGAATAGTAATAAAAAATATTTAATTCGAAAAATTTTAACAAAAGAGCTCAAGTTTTAAAAAAAGCTTTACTATTTATACATTTTTTTTTGTTATTTTTTGAACTTTAAATAAAAAGTCTTAATTTTTTTTTTTTGAACAAAACCCAACCTAAATAACATTGACAACTTTTTACGAAAGTTTTGATGGTTTTTTTTACATAAAAAATTACAAAAACACTTCATTTGTTATTTTTTTTTTTTCGTATACTTACAGACTGTGAAAATTGAAATATCGCATTTAAGTTCATTAGGGATAATCAATAGATTTTTGTTTTGGCAAAAAGCATTGATTATGTGATTGAAAGTAGAAAGCAAAGTGAGGGGATTTTTTCGTAAATTTAGAAAATATTAATAAAAGAAGTTTTTTAATACTAAAAACTAGTTCTTTGGGAAGTTATAGAACCAAAAAAAAACGTAAAATATACACAAAAACAAAAAAAATCATGAGAAAATTGTGTGTAATGAGAAACTAATGAAGGGGGACGTTAACAATGTGAATGAATCGTTTGTACATGAAACAAAAAGGCTGTTTTAGGCTTAAGGTACTTACAATTTCTGCCAGGGCAGAGATAACCTTGCCCAGCGTAGTCAATGATTTGTTGATGTTGGCGCCCTCCTTAAGACGTGTGCCCTTGGCACCTGTAGAATCGGCACGTTCGGAACCTGCCAAATCGACCAAACTGATTTTTGAAACTTTTTCTGTTATCAAATCAGTCATGGTATCATGACGCTGCTGGGTAAAGAATATGGTAAACACTGCATGGGAACGCGAGCTGGTCTCATTCATATTGGTGGCTGCCACTGTGCGGGCCTTATTGCCCTCATCAATGAGATCGTGTATATCTTGATAGCTGGTAACAGCCAATTTAGATAGATCCTCAACATAGGGACCCAACAAAGGATGTTCGCGTACTCGCAGATTGCCTTTGTTTTTAGGATTCAATAAATCTCGCACACGCTCACAATAGATTTCCATGTAGGAGACTTCAACCTAAAAACCATAAAAAAAACCCATAGATGTTAATGTGGGACTCAATTAAGGGTATAAACTCTTAACTCACCGAGTATTTCAGATCAGCTGATTCTGTGGAGGCTATGCGCCTGAATAAATCCTTGCATATCATGGGTATAATACCCTCTTGATGCTCCTCTTGTTTACCCATCATGGTGTATGATTTACCTGCCCCCGTTTGGCCATAGGCAAATATGCAGACATTGTAGCCATCAAAGGAATGCTGCAACATCTCCTCGCCAATGTCCTTGTAGACCATGGACTGTGTGGAGAAACATGGATCTTTGGGCTGAAATTATTATAAACAAAATGCTCATTTCTCAATGAAATCTTTTTTAATCCATAATAGAATCAACCTACATCATGTGACCAATATGAATAATCAAAATTGAAACGTTTGACCGACTCACTGGAATTGGGTGGAACTTTGGGATTTGTGATCGCTGTAACCAAGAAAAACATTTTTATAAATTTACATTTCCAACAGTGAATCCCTTTTGTCTATTTCTACATACCCGTTGTGGTGTTATCAAACATTTCTATGATACATTTTGATTCTCGTCCTATCTCCCGCGAATTGAAGGGACGCACTCGAACCGCCACTTTAACCGAAGACATCTTGGCGGTGAGAGGCCCAAAAGTGGCCTAATACGTCGAGGGGATGAAAATGTGTTGTGCTGTATGATCTGAAAATAAAGAAAAACGTAAAAGCCTTGATAAAAAAATGCAATTATAGAAAATTTCCAAAAAACTGAAAAATTTTTGTAAAGATATCATATTTTTATACCCAGGAGCAAAGGGTGCAGGAGATAATCTCATCATTCCATTTCTAACATTTTTAATTTTTTTTATAGATTTTTTAGAATAATCCTTGAAAATAAAATTTTTTGTTGTGTGTAGGGGAGCGGACCCTCCCCCTTCCCCTTATTTTCCAAAATTCTTAAACTCGGAAATGTAGAAAACGCTTTATGCGAATTTTTTGTTTGCACCCTTTTGACTGCCTTAAATAACAGAAATCTGAAAAAACTTTGAGGTAAAGCGACCAGGGGAACGCCCCACCCAAAAACCCTCAAAACGGGCATGTGGACGGATCTGCACAGTATGGGTATCAAATAAAATGTATTTGTGAGTAGAAAACGAATGGGAGGTCCAAGTTTGAATTTTGTTCTGGCCACCCCCAAAACTGCCTTGGGGAACATTTTGGGACACAAATGAAGGAAATTTGAGAGTAGAGCACGAATCTAGTATCTAAACTTCAAGTCAAGTTTCAGTCCCTCCTCCAAAACTGGCATAGCGGATATTTAGAACGATCAGCACAATATGAGATTCAAAAATGTAAAGACGTGCTAAAATCGGCCGGGACGAATCTTTGAGATCCGCACCGCAGGCAGGCCTGGAGGCGATGCTGGATATGCAGCCCATCGGGGCCTATATTTGTAACTGCGCCGCCAGGGTCGCGCTTAGGCTGAAAGAGCTCAGTATGGCGAAGAAGGATGGTTGCGGTCAAAGTTCGATTCCGGGTGTTATGGATACGGAGGTGTACTTGAGGAGGATGAGACCTCGATCTACACAGATGGCTTCAAGATGGAGTCGGGGACTGGATTGGGGGTCTACTTTGATGGACTCAATATCAGTATGTCTCTGAGACTGCCGGATGAGTGTACGGTCTTTCAGGTAGAGGTCTATGCCATTGCAGTGGCCGTAAGAGAAATTCTGGTAAGGGGCTTAACGCCCTCGAAACTTAGAATTTATGTGGATAGTATGGCGGCGCTCAAGGCCTTGGGGTCGAGGATGGTGAGGTCGAAATGCGTGGCAGACTGTTTGGAATCCTTGGATAGGCTCCGGGCCCACGATGTTACGCTGACATAAGTTCCTGAGCATGGGGGGATTGCAGAAAATGAGAGAGCGGGCGAGTGCGCCAAGAGGCGATCGTCTGCGCCGGCGAAGCAGTCATCGGTCTTGCCTACCTGCCATTTGTTGAGCTACTGAACACAGTAGAGGGGATGGCCAGGGCGGCGTCGGTGGCAAGGTGGGACACTGTAGATGGTTGCCGGGCTGCGAAGGCGCTATGGCTGGTCGTCGACCGAAGGAGGACGAGGGAGTTGCTAGCGTTCGATAAGAGATTGATGAGTACTTTGACAGGGGTCATAACCGGACGGAGTTGCTGGCGTTCGATAAGAGGTCGATGAGAACTTTGACAGGGGTCATAACCGGACACTGTGCCAAAGGCCGCGCATGGGGATACCGCACAATGACTTCTGTAGGATTTGCCTCGATGAGGATGAGGAGGAGACTATTGAGCACTTGCTGTGTTCCTGTCCAGGTGTGTAGAGACGTAGGCTCTACTTTCTGGGAAGCCGTTTCTTCTGTGATCTGGGTGAACTTGCGAACATACCTCTGGTATTTCTCCTAAGGTTTGTTGAGGTAAAAGGATAGTTCCGACGGGGAGAGGGAGGGTGCCACAGGCTCCGGGATAGGTAGTTCCGTGTTTGCGTAGTGGCTGGCGGTTCTTCACCTCCCGCTCGGGTTCTCCACTCCTCCTGTCTTTCTATTTTTATTCGTGTATAACCTCTAGTACGACGTCTCACATTTTCCTTTTTCTTCCCTTTCTCTCTCTAGGGTACCACAATGGAATATACTGGCCTCCGAGTGAACTCACCATTGGTGGACGACCCATTCAACCTAACCTTACTAACCACCATGGATTCTGCTAAAAATGTACACCAAATAAATTTAGATGAATTTACTCTACGAACCAAATTTCTGTCAATCTACACAAATTTTAAAGCTTATAGAAACCGAACAGGATAATCGAAAGATTAGGGATCGACACGGACCTTACTTGGTACAGCACAGCACGTGCAAAATTTTAGCCAAATCGGACAAAATTGAGACTTTCAGGGGCTCAAGATGTCCAATCGGGAGATCGGTTTTTATGGGAGCTATATCAAGCTATAGGCCGATTTAGACCGCAGTTGGTGGAATTCCTAGCAGAACACTACGTGCAAAATATTAGCCAAATCGGACAAAAATTGCGGCTTCTGGGGGTTCAAGATGTCAAACCAAGAGATGGGTTTATAGTGGAGCTATATCAGGTTGTAGACCGATTTGGACCGTACTTGGAACAGTTGTTGGAATTCATTACAGAAAACTAAGTGCAAATCGGACAAAAATTGCGACTACCAGTGACTCAAGATGTCAAATCGGGAGACCGTTTTATATGGGAGCCAGGGACGTAGCCAGGGTGGGGAGCCCTCGGGCAAGTTTTATATTACACTTACATTTGCCGCCAGGTCATTTGACATAAATTAGTGGGCAAAGAAAAAACTCTTCGTGTTTCTGATTTTTAGTTCTATGACCTTTTCTTATTTTATCTCCAATAAATGAGGAAAACTTTAGGACTTATAACAACAAGATGGAAATTATAAACATATACGACAATAGTTGGATACAATTTTCACCGGACATATTTTCCATCAAAAATGGATTTTCGATGGTGTTTAGTTATGCTCGACGAAGAAATAAACGAATGGTTCTTTGTAAAAATTGGTGAAAATTTATTTTTTGAACTATTTAATAAAATTTTTTTGGTATCTTTACCAATTTCACAGTAGCAGGATGAATTTTGACAATTTTCGATTTAAAAAAAAAAAAAGGTGGGAAGGGTCCCTCCCCACAAAATAAAATCCTGGCTACGTCCCTGATGGGAGCTATATCCAAAACTGAACCGAAATGGTCCATTTGCAATCCCCAACGACCTACATTAAGTATCTGTGCAAAATTTCAAGTGTCTAGCTTTACGCGTTCGACAGTTATCGAGATTTCGACAGACGGGCGGGATGGTTTCAACGGCGATGTAATGAAAAAATCTCACACGCGATTGTGGCACTCACAAAGTAGACACTCAGATGAGAGTGGACCAATGCTTCGGGTATGTACAAAAGTGTGGGCGTGCCGGATAGGTAAATTGCAATCTTGCCCATGAACACTCTATTAAGGAACAGGGGCAAACTTCTCACATATCAGTGAGTGCTGTTCGATACATGTTTAAGCTCAATGACAAGGAACCTCCTTTTTATAGCCAAGTCTGAACGGCGACACCTCTTTGGGAGAAATTTTTACATGGCTTCTTTGCATGGCATAGAAAAAATTAAAAAATGTTGTCAGCATTAGGAGGGGAAAACCACCGCTGAAAATTGTGCTCTGATGTTCTAGCCAGAATACGAATACAGGCCTTCAGCTGCATAGACGGACATTCTAGCCTCTGGGCCATAGGGGCCTCCTGCTTGCCCTGTTTGCCAGATAGGTGCTTGTCCCCAACTTTCTTCTTGTTTCATTAATGTTTCACATACACTTCTTAAAAAAAAATTTGCAGTGTAAGGCTTTCAACATTTGTGCCTAACGTAGTCTGAACCCATTTCTAAAATACTTCGGCCATGCCTCATTAACTATCTTAGATCTAAATATCCAGAAAGTAGCAATTCTACTTTTTTATTAATCGTTTACAATATTCTTACAGTTTTGATTTAAAATGGTGAACTAGCAACGAAACAATCCTACTCTCTGTTTTATATCGATTGTGAATATCCTCACCGGTTCGTTTCCCTTCACTTATACCAATGCAGTATGCTTGGACTTTTGTAGTCGCTTCCTTTCTTTATTTTATTTCAAATCTCTAGCAAATCCACAAATGTATTGGATAACTCCTTTACTGCCAACCAACAACAAATCACCATAGATTAGCGAATACACATGCCTTTGTTCCCTCATATTTCATTTCTTAATGCACTGCTGCAGCAGCAGCAGCAGCAGTGCCTAACACAAATAAATCATTTCTCATTGAATTGCCACAAAAGCATAGGTTCCACACTGCCTCCCAAAACCCCACCCCCAGCAAATGGGGTAAGGAGAGCGAACAAAACAACAAAACAACAAAACTAGCGAATATTTCCAGTGCGCACATAACATCCACATGGGAAGGCATTTGGAGAAGCAAAAAAAAACAACGAATTTTTACCGCGGCCAATGTCTACATAACACACTTCCAACATTTGCTTGCATGACTCATACAACGGAGCAAGGATACAAAGGACTATGAAGTGGGGGAAAGTGTAGTGGAGATGTCACAGCAGACAAAGAATTTTTATTTTGCACTTGCAGAGAAATATTTGAAGGCAATAACTTATATAAAGAAATATTAAAAAATGCATAAAATTGGATTTTTTTATGCTACGAGGGCTGCTATAAAAATTTCTGGTCTTATAATATGCACATTTTTATCGTCATATATAGGAACAATGTTTCTCAATGTATCCTCCAACAGGATTTATAAACTTTTGCATGCGCTCTATGCCTATCCTCTAAGCACTTTTTTCACTCCGATTGAGACCTTCCAAAACATGGTTATTGAACACTTCAGCAGCGTTTTCTGGCGACCAAAATCATTGACCACACATTTTCACCTTAATGTGGGGTAATAAAAAGAACTCGTTAGGTGCCAAGTCAGGGCTGTACGACGGATGACCCATCATTTCGATGTTTTGACCAGTCAAAAAGGCGCTGATTTGAGCCGATGTGTGAGACCTCGCATTGTCATGGTGAACAACGATTCGTCTTCTCTTGTTCGTTTTTCAAATTTCTCCCAAGACTTCAGGCATTCAAATGGGGATGAACCACTCAAAATTGACCGTTCTACATAGCACAAGCGAAATAGTCACCAGTTTTGCCGAAGAAACAGGCGACCATTCTGTAACACCCAAAAGGAAGAGAGATAGATTGATAAGTATACCGATGGACTCAAAATCTCTTTCTGATTCGATTTAGCTATGTTCGTCTGTCTGTCCGTCTGTCCATGTACAGGTCGCAATTTTCATCCGATAGTCATTAAATTTGGCACAAGCATTTTCTTGGAGGTATAGACGAAGCCATATATATACTCGTCCGATTTGGACTAAAATTGCAATTATATCGTTATTTGTAAACTGATTCTCACGAAATTTTGCACGGGGGGTTTTTTTATAAGTCTCAACTTTATTGGTGGATTTCAAAGAAATCGGTTCAGATTTAGATATAGCTCCCATATATATGTTCGTCCGATTTGGACTAGTATTGCAATAATTTGGTCATTTGTTAACCGATTCACACGCAAATTGGCACAAAGGATTCCCTTATGACCCCCGGTATTGCTATTGAATTTAATAGAAATCCGTTCAGATTTAGATGTAGCTCTCATATATATTTTCCTCCGATTTTGAATAATACTCAACAATTTAGTAATTTGTTAATCGATCTTCACAAAATTTGGCACGAAAGTTTCTCTTATAACTCTTCTGATGAATTTCATAGAAATTTGTTCAGTTTTAGATATACCTCCCATATATACGCATCTCCCGAATTTCACTTTAAAGGCCTTTGCTAAACCACTTATCAATCGATCATCTCAAAGATTTACTCTATGTGGTGTTTGGTGTGCAAAATGTGTTGGGCAGGCTACAATGATCGCGATTTCAGCCTTACCAAGGGTATCATCAGATTGTTATCCCATTAAAAGATTACATTATTTAATTTATTTCAGTCGAACAGTTTTCCGCTTAGACCTTTAGACGAATCACTGAGGCAAATATAAGTATTTGCAGGTTTTTAACTGTGAAATTGACATAATAGTGTACAGCTGGACGTTTATGACACGTGAAAGTTGCATATTTATAACAAGTGGCCGTTTATTGTTTAAATATCGTCTTTGTCCGAACATTAAATCTTGAAAATAATCGTTCAAGAATTTTAGGGTAACTTGAGTTAATATGAGACTGGAGGCCAAAACCTTTCACTTTTAGGTAAACATTAATTTATTCCCGTTTTCCCGGGATGTAAAGAGCCGGGAAATGTAAAACCCTAATTATAAGATAACATACGGCATCACTTTTCTCTGATACAACGGCCGGTTTTGAACGACCTTCACGGAATTCGACTTTGGGCGAACGTCGGCCACGACTGAATTAATTAGACTAGTTTTTTAGTGGTACAGGTTGGTGCTTCTTCGCTATACAATGATTAAAGTTCATTAATGCACTGTTGTCGTGATAATCCACGTCGAAAGTTGTGAAAAATGGTCGCAGGAAATTTTTTTCAAGTCGTACATCAAAACGTCCGAGTACGATTTTGCTAGAAAATAACTAAACTTTCCAACGGAAATTTATGATTGCACCCGGCAAAACTTGGTGTTGCCTAAACCAGAAACTTATATAGCGGCACTCGTAGAAAAAAGGCTCCATTGTGGTCAAGGAATTCACAAGTATATCTTTTCTGCAGATCGGTCGCCATGGAGAATAGGATATAATGTTCGCTGCTAGCGCTAAAGGCCTGGGTTCCATTTCGGTTAGGAAATCTACAATCATGTAAAACTTCATTACAAAAAGTGTCGCTCAGATGTACTCAGTTTCCTATCATAAAACTAAAACGTCGATGTATGAGAGATCTCTGTGAGACAGTTCCTCTCGGTGATTTTACTGTGAAGTTTAAGGGTAAATTTACTTTCGTACATCCTTTCTTGACAATAATCTGAACCAAAGCCTAAAATAAGGGAAGCTGTAAAAGTTAAGTCAACTTTAGTAAGGGTTAAATATAAGTAGGTCAAAGCAGTCAACACAAAACTAAAGATCTGCAAATTCAACATTCCATCCATTGAAAAATTCTATGGAAAGTCATTGCATTGCTGTGAGATGTCGTCGACAATGTTCCATCGTGTCAAGTCATGCATACGTTGATGTCGCACTCTCAGTACATGTGTTGCATTCTTGTGGCACTAATGTCAATTAAGAAATTGTCCGAATGAAAGAAGAGAGAACCAAGAGGTAATAAAACACCCCATATCAAATAACGTGCGATTCGCCCTTATAAGTGCATATGGGACTAAATATATATAAAATATATATCTAGCTTAGGTTTAAGTGGCAGTCTGCCATTAGACTCACTTAGACGTTTTCGTCCATTGTGATACCAACAGTAGAAGGAAGATGCCTTCTAGTTCCTACCATTGAACTATACAGGTCGCATTAAAAAGCCCAAAAACTTGTCCACTAAATCAAAAAAGTTCTCAAAGAAATGAGAACCTAAAGTGGAACTCTTTCTGACTGCCAGTGCAGGACACATACACACAGCAGATGTTCTATAGTCGTCCTCACAGCTTCGGCAAAAGTCGTTGCATGACTTTTGATGACTAAGACATCTGTTCCAGCCAGCGATATGAAAGCGTCACATTCCAGTCACATAATTTTGGAATGTCCACAACCCCCCCTTTGTCAACATCTATCATTCGTTGCCTTTCGGGCCTGATCCTGAAAACTTAGCTTACAAGTCGCTAGGGGCATACCCACAGATTCCAGTTCCCCTGGAATGTGTAGGTTAGGTTAGGTTGAAAAGAGTGTGCAGATATTAATCCGCCCCATGTCACTATGGGCATACATCTTAGCCAGTAATCCGCTTGTTGTGAGCTCTTAAAACTAAAAAACTAATACGTAACCTCGTAAAAGAAAAGTTTTAGGAATTCCGTGCTACTTACAAAATCCTTAATTGTTTTCCATACCACTACCCCAAGTTGGTTAATGTCTGATATCGTGTCCCCACACAAGTACCGGTGTCTGTTAGCCACGAAAGCCGGGCAATGACATAGGAAATGCTCCAACGTCTCATCATATTCCCCACATGCCCTACACATGCTATCACTTGCCGCACCGATTTTGCATAAGTGAGCTCGCAGCCCTATGTGTCCCGTTATGACACCAAAAGCTAAACTGACCTCCTTCTTACTTCGTTTCAATAATAGCCTCGTCATCTCACAATCCGGATCACCCCATAGAATTTTCGCCGTCCTATCGACTGTTTCGCTGTTCTACAGTGTTACATGCGCGTGTGACGTCCATTCCCTGGAATGTGTAAGGCAGTTCCTAGTCTCGCAAGCTCGTCCGCTCTACAATTCCGTGGGATATTTCTGTGGCCCGGCACCCAGAACAGTTCAATTTTGAACTGTTCAGCCATCTAGTTGAGAGCTCTGCGACAGTCGAGGGCGGTTTTTGAATTCAGAAATACGTTCTCCAGAGACATAATGGCTTCCTGGCTGTCTGAGAAGATATTTGTGGCAATCGGCGTTATGACATTATATCTTGGCCATTCCACCACTTCCTTAATTGCAAAGATCTCCGCTTAATACATACTACAGAGGTCCCGTAATCTATTCGATATAACCGGTCCTAGTTCCATAGAGTAAACGCCAAAGCCCACCTAGTCATCTGGTTTGGAACCATCCGTATAGAAGTCTATGTAACTTCTATTACCAAGGATATCGTAGCTCCAATGAGTTCTATCAGGAATAATGGTACAGTACTTTTTATCAAAAAGCGGCTCAGGCAATGTGTAATGCACACTGCCTGAAACAGCGGGCATTGTTTCAAAATAAACACAGCGTCCGCGGCCACCACTTGTCCAAAGAGAAAGCTCCCTTAGCCTCACAGCAGTGGTCGCAGCAATTTGTCTTGCCACAATGTCTAGAGGCATTAGGTGTAGCATTGAATTCAGTGTATCAGATGGTGTCGTTCTCAGTACGACTGTGATGTACAAATAAGTCATCCTTTGGATTGGTGAAATTTTGAAGCGCCGTCCACCTGACCACAACACCATATAGCATTATAGGTCTGACAACTGCAGTATATACCCAGAGCCCCTTTTGCCCACGGCTCTCTTGCATCTGTATAGGGCAATAATTGCTTTTCATGCCCTTTCCAAAATGTTGGATTCAAAGTTCAATATCCTGTTCATCAAAACACCAAGGTATTTTGCGCTCTCAATAAATAGAACATCCTCCGCTTTCAAGGAGACAGGTGTAACTGTAGTTATCTTGTTTCTCCTGCTGAAAAGAACTACTTCTGTCTTATACGGATTTACGCTTAGACCACTTTCGGTAGTTCAATTCGCGGTCACTCGTACAGTTTTCTGAAGTATATCTCAAAAAGTGCAGAGAAACTTTCCTCTAAAGGTCTAAACAGAATGAGCGCTTTGAGGAGCGTCGTTTAAAAAATGCAACTCCGCAAACATATGGCAAAAAAAACAACTCGCAAATGATAAAAAATTTTTAACTTTGACGACTAAAACACTATTTACGTGCGAGAGCACAGAATGACGCTTACTTTCAAGCTTTAAAGTTGAAATTTTTCAACTTTTCCGGGTTGTTTTTGTGGAATTTGTGTGCAGGGTTGCTTTTTAGCAACGCGACGCTCAAAAACAAAGCTCAACGTGCTCAGTGGACTTGTCCTTCTATTTGCATGCTGTGCCGAGACAGCCATCAAAGATTCCCAGTTCTACAAACTGTTGACAAGAATTACGTATGTAAATGGTAATTTTTTAGCTATTATCTTTTTGACAACACTGGTTTAAACAGCTCACACACGTTTAGTGTTTTGTTCAACTGTCAAACATCTTTAGTTTGGTCTATAATTAAACCATGAATCGTCTTACAAACGAACAGGTTTTTACGATCAGTTATGTAAGGTAAGGTAAGTAATGTAAGGTAAAGTTTTTAAGGTATGTTATGTAAGGTAAGGTTTGCAAGGTATGGTATGTAAAGTAAGGTATGTAATGTAAGGTATTTTATGTAAGGTAAGGTGTTTAATTAAAGTTATGAAAGGTAAGGGTTGTAAGGTAAGGTAAAATATTTAGGGTAAGGTATGCAAGATAAGCTATGTAAGGTAGAAAATGTAAGCAAAGTATGCAAGGTAAAAGGTAAGATAAGGTAAGGTATGTTAGGCATTTAAGGTAAAGTATGTAAGACAAAGTATGTTGGGTAAGATATGCCAGAAAAGGTATGTAAGGTAAGGAATGTAAAGGCAGATATGTAAGGTAAGATATGTAAGCTAAGTTATACAAGGTAAGACGTGTGAGGTAAGGTAAGTAAGGTATATTATGTAAGATGAAGTATATACATTATGTTACCTTACATCTAAGGTAAGGTATGTTAGGTAATTTTTGTGAGATAAGGTATGTAAGGTAAGGTATGCAAGGTAAGTTATGTAAGGTAAAGTATGTAAGATAAGGTATGTAAGACAAAGTACGTAAGGGAATGTATATAAGGTAAAAGGTAAGGTAAGGTAAAGCATGTAAGGTTATGTATGGTAAGGTATTAAAGGTAAGCTATGTTAGGTAAGGTATATACGGTATGGTAAAGTATGTACGGTAAGGTAAGTAAGATAAGGTGTGTAGGGAAAGGTATTCCAGAAAAGGTATATAAGGCAAGGAACGTAAGGTAAGACGAGACGTGTGAGGTAGGTAAAGTAAGTTTTGTAAGATAAATCATGTAATGTAGGGTAAAGAATGTAAGCTACCATGTAAGGTATGTATGTTAAGGTAAGGTATATACGGTAAGGTCAGGTATATAAGGTAAGGTAAGGTCGGATATATAAGGTAAATATATATATGTAAGGTAAGTATATAAGGTAAGGTAAAGTATAAAAGGCAAGCTATATAAGTTAACTTACCTTAATGTAAGGTATTTAAAGTAAGTTCTGTTGGGCAAGGTATGTAAGGTTAGGTATTTAAGGTAAATAATGTAAGGTTAGATATGTAAGGTAAAGTATACTATGGAAGTTATTTATGTTAAGGTAAGGAATATAAGACATGGTATATAAGGTAGGGTAAAGTATAAAAGGTATGCTATAGAAGGTATATAAGGGAAGGTAAGGTAAGGAATATAAGGTAATGCACATAATGTAAGGTATTCAAGGTAAGGTACGTAGTGAAAGGAATGCCAGAAGAGGTGTGTAAGGTAAGGTACGTAAGGTAAGGTATGTAAGGTAAGGTATGTAAGATAAGGTATATAAGGTAAGGCATGTAAGGTAAGGTAAGGTATGTAAGGTAAGGTATGTAAGGTAAGGTATGTAAGGTAAGGTATGTAAGGTAAGGTAAGTTGAGTAAGGTATTTAAGGTAAGGCAAGCTGTGTAAAGAGGTTATATAAGGTATGTAAGGTAACGTATTGAAGGCGAGGAATGTAAGGTACATAAGGTAAGGTAAGGTACAAGCCTCTATATGGCTTAATTTTCGTCCAATTTCATCGAAATTTGGCGCAAGGACTGAACTGACTTCCAACATCCGTGCAGACTATGATCCGAATCGGTCTATATACTGATATAGGCCCTTAAATGCAGATACCCTAATATAAATTCTTGAGACCATCTATTCTGATTTGATTGTTACAAAATACTTGCCAAATGTCAAGACATTATTCCCTATTAACTGTTTGTTTCTTTTTGTCTTTTTGATTACAGCCCATCATGTGAATCAATACATATCTTAGTGCTCTTGAGTCGTTTAAAGAAAAAAGAAATTGCGATTTTCGCAGTGGACAAGTTTTCAATAAACCTTTAAATCTTTATACATTAAAGAGTAGATTTCCCTTTAATTACCTTTTATTTTGTTTGTTTTAGTTAATCCAAAGCATGAAAATCATTTATATTGACTGCATTTGTCTTCCTTTGATATTTGATTTTATTTTCAGTTAGGAAAAAACACAATTCAACACTGCACTTATTTGCAACTTTTTTTCGTATTTTCTGAAAACACTAAACCAATAAATAATTTAAACACTGCAAATATTAGTATCTCACTTAGATATCGTAGGATGAGATTTTAAGGATGTTTCCTTAAAATTTATTTTATGGGGGATATAATGAATTTCGCAACATGCACATTTAGACGTTAAATGAAAGAAAACGAAATTTGACAAAAAAATATATAGATTACAAAATAAAATAAAACATAGTATGAAATAATCAAAACAATATTAGTAAGTTAAGGTTAAGACTTTAGAAGTTTATGCAGGAAAATATTTTTTCTATTCATGGTAAACAAAAATTGCAAATTTTTCCACGAGCATAAATAACATTAAGGAACAGGGGCAGAACTTTTCACTATCAATAAATATGAAAGTAAAATGGCAGAGTATACTGAACACTTTACACTTTCATAAATGATGTTTGTATACTATTATCAACCAGTGCTGGCACCTCGTAAAATTAAAAATTGGAACTAAAAAAGACCTCAGAGTTTTTGTACCTTTTCTATCCAAAATGTAAAGGGTGATTTTTTAGCTATTATATTTTTGGCATCACTGTTTTAAACACCTCACACACATTTTGTATTTTGTTTCACTGTCAAACCTCTTCAGTTTGGTCTATAATTTAACCAGAAATCGCCTTTTATTATCAAAATTCGTGCTCTTTTAAGAAGGTTCATCGCGTGCTTCTTCGTCTTCAGCGACGAAGCTCATTTTTGGCTCAATGGGTATGCAAATAAGCTGAATTGTCGATATTGAATATCAGCCAGAAGCACTGCAAGAGCTGCCAATGCATCCAAAAAGTCACAGTTTTGGTGCAGTTTATGGGCTGGAGGCATCATTGGACCGTACTTCTTTAAAGATGAGGCGAATCGTAACGTAATTGTGAATGAATGGTGAGCGCTACCGTGAGATGATATCCCAAAAAGCAAGAGCTTGACTTGCATGACATGTGGTTTTAACAAGACGATGCAACATGTTACACAGCAAGCGTAACAATGGACTTATTTAGAGGCGAGTTGGTTGAACATTTTATTTCACTTTTGGGACCGGCCATTTGGCCGCCTAGATCGTGCGATTTAACGCCTTTAGACTATTTAATGTCTATACCAGGGATGGAAAAGTCTGTACAAATCAGGGGATTGGTTTATATGGGGACTATATCTGTTTATAGGCTGATTTGGATCATTCGTGGCATGGATTTTGAAAGTCATATGAAAATTGAGGCTTCTAAAGCCCAACAAACCAAATCCGGGGATTAGTTTATAGGGGGCTATATTTGTTTATAGACCGATTCGGATCATACTTAGCATGGATGTTGGAAGTCCTAACTCAGCAAATTGGATGAAATTTTAGGCTTCTAGGGGCTCAAGAAATCAAATCGGGCGATCATACTTAGCATGGATGTTGAAAATCATATCTCAAGTCTTTGTTTCCAACTTCAGACACATCGGATGAAAATTGAGGCTTCTAAAGCCCAACAAATCAAATCCGGGGATCGGTTTATATGGGGCCTATACCTGTTTATAGAAAATCATATCTCAAGTCTTTGTTCTCAAGAAGTCAAATCGGGAGATCGGTTAATATGGGGGCTATGACCAAATCTGAACCGATATGACCCATTTGCAATCCTCAATGACCTACGTCAATAAGAAGAATCTGTGTAGAATTTCAAGCGGCTAGCTTTACGCGTTCGAACAATACCCTAATTTCGACACATGGACGGACGCACATGGCTAGTTAGACTCACAATGTCGAGAGGATCCAGAGCATGTATACTTTATGGGTGCGCTGATCAATATTTTGAGGTGTTACAAACGGAATGACTAGATTAGTATACCCCCATCCTATGGTGGTGGGTATAATAACGGTATTGTGGAGTCGTTAACATTTTTTTTTATTTAACCTTTTAGAAATCTTTATTAAAAAAATAAAAGTACTCTTTTGGCCCAAAAAAATACATTTTTAGTACCATTTAAAAAATTTTATTTTCCATCCCTGGTCTACACAAACAAGCCCGCTTCAAATGAAGCATTGAAAGACAACATTGAAGCATTCATTCGTGAGATACCGACGGAAACGCTGGAAAGAGTGTGCCAAAATTTGACTAAGCGAATTCCATTAACATTTCCATGAAATAATCTTCATTCGTACTATTGATTCAATTTAAGATTTTATGTGTTTTTTATACCCTAAACCACTACTGTGGTACAGGGTATTAAAAATTTGTGAATTTGTTTGTAACATCCAGAAGGAACAGAGACCCATTGATAAGTATACCGGGCGACTCAGAATCACTTTCTGATTCGATTTAGCTATGTCCGTCTGTCTGTCCATGTTAATTTGTGCACAAACTACAGGTCGCAATTTTCATACGATCTTCTTTAAATTTAGTACAGGTATGTTTCCTGGCCTAGAGACGAAGCCTATTGGAATTAGAAAAAATCGGTTCAGATTTAGATATAGCTCCCATATATATGTTCGTCCGATTTGCAGTAATAATACAATAAAATCGTCAGTTGGTTACCGATTCCCTAAAAATTTGGCAGGAAGGAGTTTATCTTGAGTGTTGACATTAATGGTGAATTTGAAAGAAATCGGTTCAGATTTAGATATAGCTCTCATATATATATCGACCGATTTTTACTCCTAGAGCCACTGCAAGCGCATTTAACCAATCTTGCCAAAATTTTGTTCAACGTTTTCCTCGACGACTTCCACAATATCCGGTTTGGTCGAAATCGGTTCAGATTTAGATATAGCTCCCATATATATGTTCGTCCGATTTGCAGTAATATTGCAATAAAATGGTTATTTGTTAATCCATTCCCTCGAAATTTAGGAGGAAGGATTTTGTCTTGACTCTCGGCATTACTGGTGTATTTGATAGAAATCGGTTCAGATTTAGATATAGCTCTCATATATATACATCGTCCGATTTTTAATCCTAGACCCAATGCAAGCGCATTTATTAACCAATATTCGCGAAATTTTGTACAACGCCATCTTCGACGACTTCCACAATATCCATAAAGTTTGATCGAAATCGGTTCAGATTTTGAAATAGCTTTTACATATATGTTCATCCGATTTTGAGAAATATTGCAATAAAGTGTTCAATTGTCAACCGATTTTCTCGAAATCTAGCAGCAAGGATTTTCTTATGATTCCTAATATCACTGGTGAATTTCATAGAAACCAGTCCAGATTTAGGGTAGATGTAGGGTATTATAATATATAGGGTAGATGTAGGGTATTATAAAGACGGCACCGCCCGACTTTTGCCTTTCCTTACTTGTTTTTTATGACTTTCCTATAGCTCTTAAAAAATCCCCCTTTATATACAGGTAGAATCTATAGGAGCGTTTTTTAAGCGGTCTTTCCCAGATCCTGCTCGCTAATACCTTCTTTTAATTGATTTCTTTTACGGATATTTATATTCTACTCATCACTACATATCTTTCTTTTGATACCTATGTTGCTTAGGCTAATGAGTTTTTAAATTATCCAAGCTCCACATAGGTCCGATTTGTATTTCCAACATATTCGTCATGATCCCATCAAAATCTTTTATTGGATATCCATATTACAAAGGTTGAGGCATTTCTCCGCCCGGCCGGTTTTAGGTCTTAGTACGGCCCAAGAGCCTTTGTCCCAAAAATAAATTTCAGATTCATGACCAGCATTCAAAACTTAGCTTTTTACCATCACAATCCAGAAGTGCAGTTTCTCGATATGCATCTTGGTGATGCATATTCATGAATAACGAATAACTTGGCAATACCATTATTGATTGGATGCAGTTGTTCTAGTGTCATACAAAGAAATAATATGAGTATATCCTCATTATTACTGCAGTAGCAAGGCCTGTAATCATATACTAGCATCACATCATTTATCACCATAAGAGCACATGACAAAGGCTATGTAATGCTGATAACTAAGGACATGTTGTGAAAGCACTTCAATATGTATATTCCAGATGCCAGCTGGTAGGCGTTCATAAAAAAAAATTTTCCGCCTTCGCAACAACACTTTAGCCTTTGGCCTGAAACCAAGTGGGCGTATGTACACTGTAGTGAATTTTGTAGCGATTTATTATTCATAGTTTATAAGATGTTAGCCTTTCTAATTAAAGCTTCTTGTTATTTTTGTTCTTGAGGCGACATATAAACTTGTAACAATAAATAACTGTCTTCAATCTACGACAAGTCCCAAAATTGTTACTTATAATACCCTTTCAGATAATAAAAATAAGCCTCAAGTCATTCATCTCTCCTCCTGTCAGAATGAGGGGACAATAACAATAACATATGATTTTCTCCCCGTTTATTAGTCATAAAGACATTAAATGGCAAGCAAAGAAAGAAAGCAAAAACAAAGATGATGAGAGTCTGTTTGTTTGTCTGTCTGTCTGTCTCTTATGCTAAAGCTGATAGTCATATACTTTAATATTGTTTTTGTTGTGATTGTTATGGATGGATGGCACAAGGAGACAACCAAATATCATACTACAAGTTAAGCCACCAACAACATCCCTTTATCCCTGTGTTAGTGTTTTTTGATGTTGTTGTTTTTGTTTTTTTTTTTGCCTATACATATTATCTTGACCTTTATTAATAAATTTTCATGTTATCTCTATACTACAGACTTACTACACACAGAGATGACTATTAAGTGAGAGAGCACCAGGGTGAGCGATAGAGAGAGAGAGAGAGAGCAATTTAAGTCTTTGTTTTGTAAGTATAAAGACAACTAGAGTAAGAGAGCCTTACTTTGGCCTCAACAAACCCAATGTGGGAGTAAGTGAGCCAGTGGTTGGTTATTGTGATTTAATATAACAACATTTAATTAAAGAGTATTACTAACAAGTATTCTCTTACTCTGCTTGGGGTGAAGGCATATCATTAGCCACGGCAAGTTTAGAATAAGAGCATTTTAAAAATACCCTACAAATCTCCTAACTTTATAGAGAGGGGACAATCAACACTCCTACAATTTTCCACAGATACCCATGAAATGGAAAAGAAAATGTATAATAATCTATACTAGAAATAGAAAGAAAAATAGCAAAAATGCAAAAAAAAAAGAAAATTAACCAATAAAAATTTTGATGAATTTTGTTATGATTTTTGAAGTGTTGTTTTTTTTTTTTTAAATTAGCAATTTAGTTTCTCTTGCTTTTACCAATTCTTATTTTTTTTAAGTATGTAGTTTGGTATTTGTTTTTGGTTGCTTATTGGGGAAATTGTAAAAATATTGGCTGTTTGTCTTTAATAAAATGTTGCGATTTTAAAACAACATTCGAGGCTGTCGTTGTGGTGGTGGTTGTTGAGGTGGTGGTGGAAACAGCATTAATTGTTGTATTGAAAAAATTTTGGACTTGGAAATCAATCAATTGCAGCAACGATTTCTGTTGTGTGGTGGCACAGATCAGTAACAAAATTAAAATTGTTGTTAAAATCAAGGAAAATATTAAAAAATATCCAAATGCGCACATTAGAAGACCAAAAGCCAGGAGAGAAAAAAACACAAAGGCCAGAATAAAACAAAAGCCTTAGAAAATTCCTTTTTTTTACTTTGTAATTTTAAGAAAACTTTTCCATATAAATTCACTAGCACTTGCACACACACGCACAATTTTTCCTTTCCTTCTTCAAGTATTATACAGAAAAACGAAAATTTTTTTCCTTTTTGCTCGTTGCCAGTTGAGGGACTTTTTCACTTTCCTCGCTTTATGTATCTGTATTTCACTTTTGCCTTTTTAAAAAAATTAGTTTTACACCATATTTTATGGATTTATTTCAAATAAATCTCCAGATTTTCTCTTTTTGGGGTATGAAAAAAAATTTTTTTTAAAGGTATTATGAAAAAATCTTCAACCCGTTGCCGTTTTATGATTCACTCTACTTTGATTAGTAGGATTTTAGCTCTTTTTTTGCTTGCTTCTCAACTTTTTTCTTGTTTTTTGGTTCGTTTAATCGTATCGTCACGGCCGTGTTGTATACCCAATAAGGGTAGAATTCGTTTTGAAACCTACGACTAGTCGACTGACTTATGCCACCTCACAAGAGGGCAACAAAATAGCTGCTGTCAGCTTTTGTGGGGGTTATAGAGACAAATCGTATGTGTGCTCACACACACACATCCCAACATACCAAAACGAGAGTCACAGCCAGTCAGCTGAGAGTGCAATAACAGTAAACACCCCTGTAAGGCGCAGGCGCTAAAAGCAACACGCATAACTGTCAAAGTCTTAGCAATAAAAAAAAATCAAAAGAAATATCGAAAGCAGATAAAAAAAATCTATAGAAACTACTTTTATGCATATGATGAACATAAAGCCTTTTCTAATTCTTTTATTTTTATTAACACTTTTTTGTTGCCCTAAGTTGCTTTCTTTGTCTTTAACCACGAACTATTGTTGCCATATCTAGCCATAAGTCTTTACTCTCTTTTATGATTCTCCCCCAAAAGTTCTCTTTGTTCTAAAAGTCTTGTTATTGTTGTTATTATTTCTTTTTTCTTTCATCATTTCCATGTCCTTTGTCATAATAACAAAGCCAACGCATAGCAAAAAGTCCTTATAAATATCTATACGAAATTTTTAAAATAGTATCCTGCCTTGCAAAGGTGGTATTGGAGGTGAGTGTAACATGAAATTGATTTGGTTAGTAATTAAGTCAGACAAGCAGCCATCAGTCTGGGTAAAAACAAATCTGTTTTATAACTCTCATCCCAATGTAGAAGAACAAGAACACAATAATGGGAAATATTTCCAATTACGCAAATAAATTAGAAATTTTAAGATACTACAGGTAGAGAGAAGTCCACCGTGGTGCAGATAGAAGTAAGTTTGCCTGTGACGGCGAAGGCCTGGGTTGAAATCGGTGGTTCAGCGATTAATGCAAGGGGAGGTATGCAGTAAAACTTCTCTGGAAATTGGAGTCGTTCAGCGGCACACCGTTCGGACTCGGCATAAACATTATATCCATAATCGCCAAAGGATGTTAGAAGGCTACTAAGGTAGCGAGTTCGAATGAAGTCGCAGTGCATTGGTTGAATGACTAAATCGATGAACACCGACGTTTTTGTATCCGAAAGAGACCAGAGCTAACACAAAACCGCAACAGAAGCAGAACTTACACAGTGTAAGGAGGCAAACATGACACTCGGTTACGCCATGAGCAGAAGTAGCAAAGAATAAATAAAAGCACTTTAAGTTCGGCGTGGTTAAATCTTGTATACCCTCCACCAGGGATCTCATATGACAAGTTCTGGGAATGATTTCTTCATATATATAGGAGATACATTTACATGTGCAGATGAACCGTACTTTTCATGACTATGAGAAGTTATACAAAAACAAGTAAAAACGTGCTAATGGGTACCCACCACCGTGGATTCCGCTAAAAATTTGCCTTTTTAACTCACTACGTTTTTGAACTATTTTTAAAAAACAATCAAATCAATACCGGATGAAAACTGAGGATTTTAGGGACTCATGAAGTCAAATCCGGAGATCGGTTTGAATGGGGTCTATTCGGATCATACTTGACACGGACGCTGAAAGCTGTAGCAGAAGTCTTCGTTTCAAATTTAAGCCATATCGGATGAAAACTGAGAATTTTAGGGACTCAAGAAATGAAATCCGGAAATCGGTTTGTATGGGAGCTATATCAGTTTATAGACCTATTTGGATCATACTTGTCAATGATGTTGGAAGTCATAACAGAAGTTCTTGTGCGAAGGTTCAGCTACAACGGAGAAAAACTAAGACTGCTAGGGGCTCAAGAAGTCAAATCCGGGGATCGGTTTTTAAGAGGGCAATATCATTTTATAGACCGATTCGGATCATGCTCGGCAATGATGTGGGAAGTCAGAACAAAAGTCCTTGTGCCAAATTTCCGCTAAATCGGAGAAAAACTAAGACTGCTAAAGGCTCAAGAAGTCAAATCCGAGGATCAGTTTTCAAGAGGGCTATATCATTTTTTAGACCGATTCGGATCAGGCTGGGCAGTGATGTGGGAAGTCAGAACATAAGTCCTTGTGCCAAATTTCCGCTAAATCAGAGAAAAACTAAAACTTCTAGGGGCTCAAGAAGTCAAATCCGGGAATCAGTTTGTATGGGGGCTATATCAGTTTATAAACCGTTTCGTATCATGCAATGATGTTGGAGTCCAGAATGAAAGTCCTTGTGCAAAATTGCAGCTAAATCGGAGAAAAACTAAAGCTTCCAGCGGCTCAAGAAGTCAAATCCGGGAATCGGTTTGTATGGGCGCTATATCATTTTATAGACCGATTCGGATCACTGATGTTGGAAGTCGGAACCCAAGTTGTTCTGCCCAATTCCAGCCAAATCAGATGAAAACGTAGGTCTTTGGGGGCTCAAGAAGTCAAAACTGGTGATCGCTTTATATGGGGGCTATATCGAAATCTAAACCTACATGGCTATCGCCTACGACCTACATCGAAAAGACATTTTTTTGTCGAATTTCTACCTGAAATGGATTTTTACGCATTCGCTATCAGTTCTTCATCCCAAAGAATTTGTTCTCCCCAGGCAAAAGTCGAAAATCGTGCAAATTTGCTCAAATTACTAAAAATGCTATCAACATTTCAAATTTTGCTTTTCCTAACCCAAATATACTTCGAGTTGCTGTAACTTCTAAAATTTCGCAAATTAGATTACACCAATAGATTTGTAAAGAAAATCTCTATTCATAGTGGTATGTCTTTTTTCATAGTGGAACTCAAACATATTTAAGCATTTTATCTCTAATAATTAACCAGCGGACGATTTTCAACTTTTATCATAGGGTACCCCCCTTACAAATTTTCAAAAATTTTATATCGACATTTTTTGTCGAATTTCTAACTGAAATGGATTTTTATGCATTCGCTAAGCGTTTTTAATCCAAAATATTTTGGTCTCCCTAGTCAAAAGTCGAAAATCGAGCAAATTTTCTCAAATTACTAAAAATCCTATCAACATTTCAAATTTTGCTTTTCCTAACCCAAATGAAACTCGAGATGCTGTAACTTCTACATTTTTTCGAATTTCGCAAACTAGATTGTACCAATAGATTTGTGAAGAAAATCTCTTTTCATAGTGGTGTCACTCGTTTTAATACTCAAACATAATAAAGTCTTTTTTCTCTAATAATTAGCAAGCGGACGATTTTCTACTTTTATCATAGGGTCCCCCATATTAAATTTTCCAAATTTTTTATAATTTTTTTTTCGAATTTCTAACTGAAATGAATTTTGATGCATTCGTTATATGTTCTCAATCCAAAGTAATTTGGCGTCCCTAGTCAAAAATCGAATTTTAAGCCAAATAGAACCAACGAAGCCTACGCTTGCTGTACAAAGCACTTAACTGAACTTCCAAACAGAATCCACTATGGAGGATAGTCGACAGAACATGGTAAGCATTTGACACTACAAATGAAACGATGACAAGTAAATCAGATGGACCTTTAGGCTAAGCTACTATAAATGTCAATGGATCAGTAAAAACAAAGATGATGTAAGCTTCTATGTGAAGCAGGCTGAACGCGGACACGGATAATTTTGCAAGCTCCTATACAGAATGGAAAAATGAAGCTCAACGTTATACATCGACGAAGAAGAAGAGGTGGTAGAAGATACAGACGACATCCTCGATGCTGGTGCAACAGATGGTCACAAATAGAGAATTATGTGGAAGAAATAAGAGCAGACAACATAAAAAATATAGATGAGCAACGAGCAGGATAGATGAAGATCCATAGCAAGTTTTGTCAAGGAGATACTCAGGGCGAAGAAAATAATATTGCGATTATCAACTCCCTCAGAACCCATGATTAATTCCATGTTTTCAATATGTTACAAACGTTATGACGATGTTAGCACAACCCCATCCTATGTTGGAGAACAAATAGACTAAACCCTCCGTTTTAATAAATATACTTACAAATTCTGAATTTCTAGGAGACCGTTACCTGAAAGATAAAAGAAAAGAAATTACATTTACTATCACATTATAGGCCATGTGGAATCTTAAATTTAAAAAGTATATCTAACTCGGCAATATGCTATTCTTATTTTCTTATTGTTTTTAAGTGGGTTTTATGTAACTTCTAATATTTAAAATCAATTTGCTTACGAAAATGCGCGCAAATGCTTATGTAACTCTGGTTCAAACCCACCTAGATGCATACTACTTTCGAAGGGAGACCTTGTTCGGCACCACGAGATGTTAAACCTGGGGCGCGGACATGAACAAGACAATTGATCGAACGTCTCATTCTCCTACTCATCTAGACTGCTTTTACAGTAACCACTATGCCGCAGGGTCTATGCGACATTCCCAGATGGTCGCCATAACGTCTATCGCACATTGCGCGGTAATGATGCCTTTCATAGTGCTGACCGACGATTTGCCAGAGAGTTACGTCAATGGGACAACCGCGTATAGATTCTCACCTTACCACAGACTACGCGCTGGTCATACTTTCTACTAGATTCAGTAGCGCCATAAATGTGTACGTGACCACCCTATTTTGGTATTACAACGGGATTTCCAGATTAGAATAGCAGGATTTGGCGGGAAAAGAATTCTTAACTAAAAAAACCATTGGCCTAAAATCAAGAAGAGCCGACATTTTGTTGCCAGACTCCATAGTGGATAGATGTCCGTGCAAAACTTCAAAAAGATCTGGTGAATAATGTACATAATATGGCGATTGGAGTCAATATTGGTCGTACGAACCGATATCGACTAAATTTTGTAGACATATTGGGTTGCCCAAAAAGTAATTGCGGATTTTTAAAGTAAATGCATTTTTAATAAAACTTAGAATGAACTTTAATCAAATATACTTTTTTTATACTTTTTTTCTAAAGCAAGCTAAAATTAACAGCTGATAACTGACAGAAGAAAGAATGCAATTACAGAGTCACAAGCTGTAAAAAAATTTGTCAACGCCGACTATATGAAAAATCCGCAATTACTTTTTGGGCAACCCAATAGTTGTGTCAATTTTTGGAACGATTGGTTAATAATCGCTCTTACAGTTCCTCTATATCAAGTCTGATTTTTTTTAGGAGCAATGTTTTTTGGTGTGGTGTCTAAAGCTGTGCACGTTAGTCGTGAGTTGTCGTGTCGGAGTCATGTGATACGTGAGTGAGTTTCAAATCCAATCATGTGAACGTGATTGAATTAAAATTCTTCATGCGTATGCTGAGTGCGTGACATCATGCTCACGACACTAATAACGACTCATGACACACTCACGAGAAGCTCACGAAGGAAATCGCGACTAAAGGAAATCGCGACTAAAGGTTAAAAAACAACGAAAAACGAAATTTTTTGCAAGACCTCTGTCCACAGATGCATTAAAAATGAAAAGAGCAAATAAGAGGTCATGCAGGGCCGATACATTTATAAAGGTACGCACAAGTGCTGAATTATTTTAGACGCATGGAATACAAATCCTTTTAGCCGGGAAAGCGAATCTTAAATAGTGACAGGTAACCTGTGACCTTGCGCAATCTTCCCTGCTCATCTATGGTACGAAGAATGATACTTTAGCCGTATTCGACCTACTTCATCATGCCGATTTCTCTTAGACTGAGCCAAACTTTGGCGAGACTGTAAACATCTATATTTTGTGTTAATTGCTTTATACAGTCAGCAATTCATCGGCACTAGATGCTACTTAAATAATAGTAAAAAAAATCTTTGCGCAGAAAAAAAACACATAATTAAAATATACATGTACATAAAATCTAAGAAGAAAAAGTTTTCCATGAACAACTTAATTTCGCTACACAAGGTAATAACTTTAGCCGTCATAAATAGAGAACCCTGGCAAACACCTTCATAGGCACCATGCATCACAAAACCCCTATATCCTCGATACTGCATTTAAAGTAGACTGCGATATAACTTTGCCAACCAACAAACAAACACAACTCATGGAAATGGCCATAAAAGGCCTTCCTTATGGCATGTCATTTAAGCAGTGCGTAACCAACATACGCTTGACATTGCTCTTCTTTGGGTGAATCTAAATCATGATTGTGAAATGGTTAAATGCAGAGAAAGTGGGGAAAAGGGCAATTCTTTGTCATTCGACGTTGACATTGATGTTGATGTTGATGTTATTAACAACAATATTTTGTCTAATATAAACTTGGTTTATTGTAGTCCATGAAAACTAAACTGAACGCATGTTATAAAGACAAATGCCATATGAACTTGACTGCGAATACTAACTGCGACTGGCAGCAGGTAGTTGGGAGGTTTAATAAAGGAGGAGGGTTTTTGTTTGTTGACAAAGACTCCGGGAAAGAGGTCAGTTTGCATATGTGTAGGAATGAATGAAATGCAATGACATGAATGGATAAAATGAACGTAATCGACTTAAAAGGAAAATTGCACACAAAGTGTGGACTGACCAAAGAATTGAGTGGGTTGCAGCATAGACAATGAGCCAACAAACTTTCTGATGCTAGGGTATGTGTACAACTTTTGAAGCCGCTATAAAATTAATACACCTACGTATAAATAATGAGAAAGGACTTGTTGCAGTTTGAAATTTTATAAAGTGCTTAAAGGTGGCACTAGCCGGGTTGATTTGGGGAATTCGATGGTAAAGAGGCCAAAAGTGAGTGCGTTTTTATACTCTTCACCATAGTATGGGGGTTCATCAACATCGTCATTCCGCTTGTAATACCTTGAAATATTGGTCTAAGATCTCATAAATTCCATATATAGTTGATCGTCATAATATTGGGTTGGCCAAAAAGTAATTGCGGATTTTTTAAAGGAAAGTAAATGCATTTTTAATAAAACTTAGAATGAACTTTAATCAAATATACTTTTTTTACACTTTTTTCTAAAGCAAGCTAAAATTAACAGCTGATAACTGACAGAAGAAAGAATGCAATTACAGAGTCACAAGCTGTGAAAAAATTTGTCAACGCCGACTATATGAAAAATCCGCAATTACTTTTTGGGCAACCCAATACTTTAACCGATATAGCCATGTCAGACTAACGAATGAGGAAGGAACAGATTAACCAGAGAGATGCGCAGTTTGTCCCCAGCCTTTCAATAAAGGTCGAGCTTCGATTCAGATTCAGACAGCGATAGTGTCAATGAAACAGTCATCGCCGCCAAATCAAGAGATTAGGACAGGGGGTTGTCGACAAGACTCAGCGAGGGCTTTAGCAAGCTCACAAGAAGGCCGAGAAGCAATCCGGGGCACGACGAATGAGACTCGGGAGTATGCTCTAAAGCTGGCAAACTATCAATAAACGCAACACTCAATATTTCTTATAATAAACTAGCAGAACCGGGCCCGCTCCGCTGCGCCTTCCTTAAGTCTCTAATATCTTTTTAGGGTGGATATCGAATTCGTGTCATTGTAACCTATGACGCTGAACGCGTTCGAATCCTCGCGAGAACATCGGACGAAGCGGTGTCCATCCCCTGTTAATGTCATAAATGGTCATTTAAAAAATTGTCCCCAAAGAGGTGTCGCACTGCGGGATGCCGTTCGGACTCGGCTATAAAAAAAGGTCCCTTATTATTGAGTTTAAACTTGAATCGGAAAGGGGAGAGATGGCACCTCAGACATTTCGACTGAAATATATTGGGTTGCCCAAAAAGTAATTGCGGATTTTTCATATCGTCGGCGTTGACAAATTTTTTCACAGCTTGTGACTCTGTAATTGCATTCTTTCTTCTGTCAGTTATCAGCTGTTACTTTTGGCTTGCTTTAGAAAAAAAGTGTAAAAAAAGTATATTTGATTAAAGTTCATTCTAAGTTTTATTAAAAATGCATTTACTTTCTTTTAAAAAACCGCAATTACTTTTTGGGCAACCCAATAGATATCAAATTCGTGCTGCACTTTCAAATCTCTTTAATTTGAGCCCCATATTGCCATGGCCGGTAAATATGAACCGTTTAAAGGGTGTTTTGGGGCTGGGGCGGCAACCGACACTTTGCACTGAAAATATATATCAAATGCATTCTTTATTCCCAATGGAAATAAAATTCAGTTTAAGGGGTGCTTTAGCGGGTACCCCAAAACACTTAGCTCCAAAATTTAATATCAAATTAGTTTTTTACTCTCAAATACGTTTCATTTGAGTCCCATATCAACCTATTGGACCTATTTTTGGAAGGAAAAGCGCCCCCTAGACTTGAACGCAAACTTTAATGTCATATTTGTAATCTTCTCCCTATTACCTTTCATTTGAGTCCCATATAGTCATGGTCGGCTAATATGCCCATTTGGGGGTATTTGGAGTTGGGTAACCTACCATTACATGGACCTAATGTTTATGCCAAATTTGTACTTTTCATTTGAGTGCCATATTAACATGAACTTCGAATATATCTGTTTAGAGGAGTGGACACCCCCCCCCCCCCCCTCCCCCTCCACTGGGTATTTGGACCCAAATTTTAATACCAAATTCGTTTTCTGGTCTCCAATACCTTTCATTTGATACCTATATTGTCCCGATCGGTCCAATTTTCATTTTGGGTTGTGTGGCATAAGGGGGAGGGTCCGTCCCCCTTCTGATACCGAAAAATGATATAACCTATGTTTCCTTGCAGACTAACCTACACTATATGCGAAAATTTCGAGAAAATCGGTTCTGCTGTTTTTTAGTCTATACGGATTGGCTAATGTGTCCATTTTGGTTTTGAAGTATAGGGGATGGGGTGATGACGATCGTGGTATAGCTAGCCTCTTCTGCGGGAACATGATGGCCATTGGTATGTCATTTTGTACCGCCCGGCCTCTCACTGAGACTCTCCGCTCGCTACTCCTGATTGTTCGCGACTCTAATTAAAGCTACTTCGTATTCCGGAGCATTCAACTATCCGCAACCTTTTGGCGCACCCGTTAGCCCGCAGCTAAGCTTGTTGTGATAACAAGGAACACCACACAGATCGGAGCTTAAAGTTCCAGACTGTGTGGTGCTCAGTTATCCCGTGCCAGCAGTAGTCGCCTTCTAATGCCAGAGTGAGAAGGAAACACAACAGAGATGAACTGACGTATTCGTCGATATCATACATGCATCCGGTAGGATTCCACCAGATCATTGGTTCCAAGTGGAGGATCTGGTTAACAAGCGGATTTCCAAACATCTGTGGAACTCTAAAGAGGGTGCACCCATACAAATGATGAGCTGCGAGTATAGAGGGGACATCTTGACGCTGAACTTTGCGTCAGCAGAATGTATTGATACCATCAAAAAGATCGTTGAAAGTATCCACACTTCCTAGAAGGTCGCAAAGTTCGACCTGGTGCGAAAGATGGAGATCCCCCAGCTTACAAAGGCGACGGTCTCCATCAAAGGTGAGGGCGGCAAATTCGCGGCGAAACGCATGCTGGAAGTCTTTAACAAGCAAATCCAAGATTTGATCGGGGAGAAATAGACAGTCTTCCACAGGGAGGAAAAGCAGACTCTCCTTGTGGTGGAGATTGATCAAATTTGCGTTAAAAGTTTGGCTAAGACTAAATGCATGGCTTTCTACGGAAATAAGGCTGTCTTTTTAAAGATTGAGAAATCTAAAAGAGGCAGTGAGACATAAGGCAGTGCAGTGGCATGAGACTCAATACCGTCTAACGAGCAGGGGGCCGACGACGAGGCCATTACCGAATTTCTCAATATTGGGAAGACTAGGATAAGCACAGATCCTAATATTGGAACATCAGGCAGTGCAGTCACAGGAAATTCAAAGCGACCTAAAGAATAGGGGCCCAACGATGGAACCGACTTTCTCAAAATTCCGAAGACTAGGACAGACAAAGATCCTAATAAAGGGTGATTTTTTTGAGGTTAGGATTTTCATGCATTAGTATTTGACAGATCACGTGGGATTTCAGACATGGTGTCAAAGAGAAAGATGCTCAGTATGCTTTGACATTTCATCATGAATAGACTTACTAACGAGCAACGCTTGCAAATCATTGAATTTTATTACCAAAATCAGTGTTCGGTTCGAAATGTGTTCAAATTTTGACAAATTTTGTTCAGCGATGAGGCTCATTTCTGGTTGAATGGCTACGTAAATAAGCAAAATTGCCGCATTTGGAGTGAAGAGCAACCAGAAGCCGTTCAAGAACTGCCCATGCATCCCGAAAAATGCACTATTTGGTGTGGTTTGTACGCTGGTGGAATCATTGGACCGTATTTTTTCAAAGATGCTGTTGGACGCAACGTTACGGTGAATGAACACATTTCGAACCGAACACTGATTTTGGTAATAAAATTCAATGATTTGCAAGCGTTGCTCGTTAGTAAGTCTATTCATGATGAAATGTCAAAGCATACTGAGCATCTTTCTCTTTGACACCATGTCTGAAATCCCACGTGATCTGTCAAATACTAATGCATGGAAATCCTAACCTCAAAAAAATCACCCTTTATAAGCAAAGATTCTTATAAATATAAGCAAAGACCCTTATATTGGAACATCAGGCGGTACAATGACAGAAAACTCAATGCATCCTAGCCAACAGGGAGCCAACGATGAGACCATCACTTACTTCCAAGAAGGCCATTTAGTCAAGATTTGGAAGACTAGGATAGACAAAAATCCCAATATAGGAACATCAGGCAGTGCAGTGGCAGGAGACTCAATACCGCCTAACGAACAGGGGGCCGACAACGAGACCATTACCATATTTCTCAATATTGGGAAGACTAGGAAAGCAAAGATCCTAATATTGAAACAGCAGGCAGTGCAGGGACGGAAGACTCAATATAACCTAACGAACAGGGGGCCGATGATGAGACTATCACCCAATCCCAAGACCATGTACTGAAAGACCAATGATTTCGGTCATCCTAATAAACTTCCACCGTAGCGAAACGGCTACACAGAGTCTGATGGAGAAAATCAGCAAGCGCAAGATTCATATTGCCTTAATTCAGGAGCCATAGACGACGGGGAACAATGTTTCCGGACATCAACTACCAATTATTCTATGCTAACACTGGACCAGCGTTTTTTGTCATACAAATTTGAATTTTATATTTTCCTCAGGGTTAACAATATCGAATGTAATAGTAATGAGACAAGGAGATAGTGGAACATGGTGATAAGTCTTGTATTGGAATAGTGGAAGTCAAGCTTTCTACTCTCTTATTGCTCTAAGTAGAGTTAGAGGGCTTAATGAGCCCTGTTTCAAAACAAAAGCGTGCTCTACACCGTACTCAATAGTCGTTGGATATATAGAGCACCTTAATCAATTTGACAAAGTTGTTAGGGAAGATACATGGCGTATCAGAAATCGCGATCCACCATGCAAATCAAAGTGTTTTGAATAATAACACACACTTGCTCAAACTTTTATAAGTTCTTTGCTATGCTATTCTTTGAATAGAAAGCATTGAATATGATCACGAGCTAGAATATGTTCGAAAAAATACTTCTACTGCCTTCAAAAGCCAAAAACTTGGTCTTAAGCTAATACATATCGTTTTCTTAGGACAATTAAAACTTTGACAATATTTGTACTTGACCCATCCAACATCACCATCCTCACTACCCCCAAACTGATGATTGACTATCATCTCATTTTAATATGTCCATCATATTTGACTTAGGGTCATTAACAAATATTTGCCAAGTTTTTATGTTTCTATGATAAGAGACAGCAGAAGAAATGTTTGGATGTAGTGCACAAGGACAGAAGACACCAAGAGCACACAAAACAACAAAAGCGGTCATTAAAATACACCTACGGCCACAAAGACATAATTTCAGGTCTCAACAACTAAAGAACCACTATTCACACACACGACATAATAGCCCAAACTTCAAGAGGATTTGTTAAAGCCCTCTGTCTCTTGTAGCATGAGTCCTCTGAAAGTTAATACCAAATTTTCACAACCTTGTTATTTAATGCAACTGTCCTTGTTTGTATATATGTCGGAAAATTTTATCATAAGAAAAAAATATGAATCCTCCTCTGGTCAATATGGAATGGTAAAAAGGTTCATTCTATTTTTGTTTTAATCTCATTTTATTGCTCCAACAAATAGACCAGATAGCCTAGCCAACCAACATACATTGACACTATGTGTGCAAAAACGGAGGCTGTCGCTGCCACAGTCTCTGTAGAGCTGTATAGCTCATCAAAATATGGAAATGACAGTAAGGGGAAATTGAATTGTGCCGTTTGCGTCATTGCGTCATTCAAGTGATGAACAATTTAAAAGTAAAGGGAGGTAAACACATTGCGACAACGCTCATGAAAAACACAGTGGCAACACTGAAACTGTAGGAAAAAAACTCTACAAAAGTCAAATTCCGGACCAATGTGGAATTAATTTGTTTGTACCTTATACAAATATGGCTGTCCCAAAACTTTCTTTTTGGGTAGAAAGGTTATGAAATAGGGAACATTTTAAGGTATGTTTGAAAAAAATCAAAGGGGCATGAAGGTTAAAAAATTTTAATTTTTTAATGAATTTTGGTTTTTTTTGTTGCTTAGCAATCTGATGAGCCCTCTGGCAAAGGGCGAAATCGCGATAACTGCAGTTGAAACTCTTTGAAGGGTTTTTGTTGTTTTGCTTTTCTACTTGAAAAAGACTTGAAGAGGTCTACCGCTTTGCTATCACTGGCAAGAACAGACGCCTCAGTCATTGTGTCCCTCATGATAGGTCACTGTCTAATCGGAAACCGTGATAACAGACTGAAAGTTGCCAGTAACGACTTTTGCAAAAGCTGTGAGGACGTCGAAGAAGAGATTATGAAAACTTGTTGGGCTTTTTAAAGCGATCTGGGTGGTCCAACGCTAGGAACTAGAAGGTATCTTCCTTCTTATATTCCTGTGGTATCACAATGGACGAAAAAGTCCCAGTGAGTCTGATGGCAGACTGCCACTTAAACCTAATCTAACCTAACCTAGATATAGCTTCCATATATGTATTACTCTCATATTCATGGGAGTTATATCCAAATCTGAACCGATTTCTTTGAAATTCACTAGATGTGTTGGGACTCATAAGAAAATTAATCGTGCAAAATTTCTTGAGCATGGGTAAGCAAATGACCAAATTATTGTCATATTAGTCCAAATAGGATGAACGTATATATGGGAGCTTTATCGAAATCTGCACCAATTTCTTTAAAATTTACCAGAAGTGTCGGGAGTTCTAAGAAAATCCCTCGTGCAAAATTTCGTAAGAATCGGCAAATAAACGAAGATGTTTTACAATCGGAAGAACATTGAGAATGTTGGGTTGTGCTCATTACTTAATTTGTACCTCATACAAATATGGTTGTCTCAAAACTTCATTTCTGGGTAGAAAGATGATGAAATAGGGAACATTTTAAGGTATGTTGTAAAAAAAATCCAAGCAGCATGAAGGTTAAAAATTGAAATTTTTTTTATGATTTTTTTTGTTGCTTAGAAATCTGATGAGCCCTCTGGGTTTTTGTTTTTTTTTGCTTTTCTATTTGCAATAGAAGCAAGAAAATAAAAACTTTTCATTGGTCTAAGCTGAATGAATCCAACAACAAAATGAAATAAATTTGTGACCAAACAAAAAAAGCTCAAAACAAATGAATGCACAAACAGCACGTCGACAAATATGTAGCTGCAATATGCTCATATGAAAAGTTATTCTATGGCAATCAATGGCAATCAAACAAAATAAGCTAAAAACGAATGAATGCACGAACACCACTTCGACAAATATGTAGTTGCAATATGCTCATATGAAAAGTTATTCTATGGTAGTCAATGATTGAATGGACAACTAGTTTTGGCGTTGTGTTGTTGATGTTAGATGTCTTTTTGAAGAAATGTTGGCTGTAGGTTTTTTATTTTTCTTTCTGCGCATAAGAAAGGATTGACTAATAAGAATCAACGTTCCATTCGAAGGGCATACCATTGCACTGCTCACTAATTAGTGAATAACATGTAATCTTTTGGTAGCATAGCAATCTGATGAGCCCTCCGGCAAAGGGCGAAATCATGATGATTACAGCCTGCACCCAATACATTTCACATGTTCTACAACATATATAATTGCCAAAAAAAATTTGAGCATTTTGGCTTTTTTTCCAGAGAATATATCATATATCATATTTAAACATTTAAAGGAACATTTTGTTCCATATAATATAAAAGAAAGTGCGGCCTAGAGGGACGGTTCAGTTAGTTAAAGTATAGAATTGTACATATTTTGTTGACATTTTTAAGCGTTTAGCCAAAATGTAGCACAATTTTTTATTTAGGAAACAAAGTGTGAAAGGAAGAAATATTCTACACCAAATTTCAATATGAGTCACCGAAGGAAAGAAATATGAATGTGTTATATATTTAAAGAAAATAACAGAATAAAATTATGAGTCAATGTGAAAAATTTTTTTGACAATTAGTTTTCAAATTATGACAAAATATCCCACAATTAGGTGCTTAGTGTCAAAGAAGGAAATATTTTATTATAAGTCACCAAAGTAACAAAATCTACCGGTATATTGCATTTCGATTAAATACCACCACCATATTGGGTATATAAAAAATAATTTCAATAATTGGTAAAAATCTCCACTTTAGGGGAATGACGTCAATGAATGAAGTATTCTACATCATATTTCACTATGTGTCTCTAAAGAAATTATATCTGTAGGTGTTATACATTTCAAGAAAATTGAAGTATAAAATTGTCCATTTCAGATCGAAATTATTTGGTTTTATCCGAAACAAATTTCGAATGTAGCCAAAATCTCTCGCAATATTCCATTTTAGGACCTTTGTGTCAAAGGAAAAACATACTACATCGAATTCCGCTTTAAGTCACTAAAGAAAAGAACTTGGCCCACACATTATATTACTATTAAATATTGCCCCCATATTGGGTATCTAAAAAAGTAATTCAATTGTTGATTATTTTGTACGTTTTGGCAATTCTTGGTGTAGTGCCCCCAAAATCTCCGCTTTAGGCGAACGATGTCAATGAAAGATATATTCTACATCAAATTTCACTATGTGTCACCAAAGAAATTATATCTGTAGTTGTTATACATTTTAAGAAATCTAAACTTTAAATTTGGACATTTCATTTAAAATTTACTTGTTCAAATTTTAAAGAATTATTTTAACATATTTTTGAATTTAACCAAAATCTTCCACAATATTTCATTTTAGCTACATAGTTTTAAAAGAAGAAATGTTCTGCATCAAATTCCACTATGAGTCACCGCAGAAAAGAAATTCGTAGGTGTTATACATTCTAAAAAAATTGAAGTATGAAATTGCATAAAATTCCTCCACAATATTCCACTTAAGGGCCATAGAGTCAAAGAAGGAAATATTCTATTGGGTTGCCCAAAAAGTAATAGCGGATTTTTCATATAGTCGGCGTTCACAAATTTTTTCACAGCTTGTGACTCTGTAATTGCATTCTTTCTTCTGTCAGTTATCATCTGTTACTTTTAGCTTGCTTTAGAAAAAAAGTGTAAAAAAAGTATATTTAATTAAAGTTCATTCTAAGTTTTATTAAAAATGCATTTACTTTCTTTTAAAAAATCCGCAATTACTTTTTGGGCAACCCAATACATCAAAGTTCACTATGAGTCATCGAAGAATAGTAAGTTGTCAACATAGTATATTACAATTCATTAACTCCAACAATTTGATTATTAAAAATTTTTTACGTTTTGCCAATTCTTAGAATATTGTCCCCAAAATCTCCAATTCATGGGGATGATGCTAATGAAGGAAATATTATATACAAACTTTCACAATGGGTCGGAGAAGGAAAGAAATCTGTCGGTGTTATACATCTTAAGAAAATTTAAGTACACATTTTAGCATTTTATGTGAAATTTTTTGGTGCCATCTTTTGAAGTTCAGGTTTTCTTCTGTTAGGGCGAAGATTATTAAATGCCACACTTTTTGTTTGTTTCTCTTTCGAGACGAGCTCAATGATCGTAGATTTTCTTTGCAAAATGGAAAAGGAAAGCCGGAAATCGCAACACAACAACCACTATGGGACGTGTTTCGTCTTTGGTTAGAAGACTTTTCAACCATATTAGGTGTGCTGGCTTCAAGGGCCGTACGTTGGTATGTTGTATTTGAATCGTATTTATTGCGAAAACGCCTCTATGATACAAATACCACATTAACTACGTTCGACAACCCTGTCTATTAGCTGTAATTTTCCCAATGCATGTGTTTTCGTGTAATGACAGATTTTTTGTCTGTGACAATTACACTACTTCCATGATGCACATGATTCTGTGCATCTGTTGGAAGTTGTATTGATGGCTCCGAACGCTAGACAACGGCTTTCGTTGTTGCTCCGTGTGCCCAGTTGTTTTAATAAATTTCCAAATTTAGCCAAAATCTCTCACAATATGATATTTTGGCAGCTTAGCGCCAAAAGAAGAAATATTCTACATTGATTTCCACTATGAGTCGCCAAAGAAATGGAATTTGTTAGAACAATATATTGCCATTGAATACCGCGGCCATTGAAGGCATATAAACACAAGTATCTAAATTTCTAATTTTATTGGCCCGTTAGGTCGAAAATCATTTTTGTAATGATGTGTTCATCTCTCTTTCGAGACGAGCTTAATAATCGAAAATTTGGTTAATTTCGAACTTTTTCCAAATTCATTGCACACTGTCCTTAAAATCTTTACTTTAGGCGCATGATGTAAATGGTGGAAATATTCTGCATCAAATTTCACTTTAGTTCACCAAAAACAAAAAGAAATCTACAAAAATCTGTGTGAAAACAAGAATATTTACTTTAAGGATGTTAAATTTTTTTGAGTATGTAACTTTTTATGGTCTTCAAGTTTCACTTTAGTTCGCCAAAGAAAAGAAATCTACAGAAATCTGTTTAAAAACAAGAATATTTCCTTTAAGGATGGGAACTTCTTTTTTGAATATGTAACTTTTTATAGCCTTCACCATAGGATGAGTGTTAGACATACTTTATCGGCAGCAAAGGCTTGATCTGAAAAACATTTCTTGATAGGATAGAAGATACAATAGATAGAAGTCTCTTTTCTATTTCTTAACGGAATTTTTGTGGATAATTTTTAATATATCATTTAACATCTTAACAACATTAGCCATTTTATTGTTTCAAGACACATGGATCCCTGTGTAAATTTAGCTGGGTTTGGTGCTTTCTCGATTTCTTGAAAATTATTTACAAACCTATTCTTCTTTATACTGGGAATATTACCGATAAATCCTACGATCCATCCCCTCTTATCCTTCCTGTTGCTTTTCAAGCGATAACACAACATTTTTTTGCAAAATCACATAAGAAAAATGTCATCCTGTGGGTGACTATGCAACAACAATCTCAAGCAACAACCTTACACACATTTATGAGTCAGGGTCTCTTGACACAAGAAGCCATGTCTTTATTACGTGCGTGTGTGTGTATGTGTGTGGGTTTGTGGGCGTTACTACACATACCCTTTCCCCAATTGTTCCAGGTTAGCGTGGGAAGGTAGCATGAACTCAAGCAAGGGTTTGCATGACTGTGTGTGTGTGTGTGCGTGTGTGCTGCATGATAATAAAAATAGCCTGGAAAATGACGTTTTATATTTTTCATAAACATTTCTCAAAGAAGAAACAGAAAAAAATTGCCAATGCCTGAGTGCACGTATTTAGCTTCTTTGTATGAAGAAGGGAAGCAAACAAATACAAAAAAAAACAAACAGGACTTATATTTGTGATTGATTTTATTTTTACAAATACCAACCATATGGTGTTGCCTGTAAGGACATTAAGGCATAAAACTTAATTAAAAAATATAGAAAAGGCAATGGTTATAATGGCATAATTTCTTTATTTTATTACTGCTGGAGAGTGGGATAACAATAAAAAAAATCTTATTAATATTTCATACAGAGGGATTTGCATATAAAGAGGGAGGTTAAAAATCTTGTTATGTTATTTCAATATGGAGGTATAGGTATAGCGTCTAGTCAGAATAAGATCAGCATAGCTGTCAACAAAGCAGCTGTACCCAATGGGTTGCAGGCTGAACTATTTCAGACCTGTGGCAATACACTGATGAAGCGTATGCATAAGCTTGCCTGAGAAGGCGGGCTAAGAAGTATGCATAACTGATGATCAGTACGCAACCTAATATGCGTGCACAGGAAAAAAGAAACAAAGCAGTATCTAATATTGAGATATTGTTCAGCAACCATATATCCATTACGACTAGAACACTGAGGCCCAAACAGAAGCCATGGATGAATAGTGAAATCGTCGAACATATGACGAAAAGAGACGTAGCATATAGGCGATGGGAACGCTACAACACTGAACGTCTTAAAGGAATATACTAGGTTTTAAGGTGAGAAGTAGTGAGAGGCACGAGGAACTTGAAAAAAAAAATTTAAAAAAAAGAGAGATGTGAGACCGCCTTAGGAAAAACGGGTTAAGCAAATCGGGGAATGTGTTGCCATATCCCTGCGACCTTGATGATCTTAATCAAAGGCTCACTAATTTAAATATTCTTGTCTCTAGTGTTGATTCATATCGTGAAAATTTTTATAGTGAATTGAATCCCGGTCCCAATGAAGATGTTGGATTCCAGGCAGTGACCCAGTGTGATGTTTTCCAAGCCATTAGTGGCATAAAATCATCGTCATCTGGACTGGATAATATTGATACAAAATTTCTTCTTCTTCTGGACGTCGCAGAGAATATTAGATAGGAAATTGATGACAATAGTGTTTCTTGTTTGGTCCTACTAAACCATTCCAAGGCTTTTGACACAGTAAAGCTAGCCGCTTGAAATTTTACACAGAAACTTACCATTGATGTAGGTCCTTGGGGATTGCAAATGGGCCATATCGGTTCAGTTTTGGATATATTGGGTTGCCCAAAAAGCAATTGCGGATTTTTTAAAAGAAAGTAAATGCATTTTTAATAAAACTTAGAATGTACTTTAATCAAATATACTTTTTTTACACTTTTTTTCTAATGCAAGCTAAAAGTAACAGCTGATAACTGACAGAAGAAAGAATGCAATCACAGAGTCACAAGCTGTGAAAAAATTTGTCAACGCCGACTATATGAAAAATCCGCAATTACTTTTTGGGCAACCCAATAGCATATAAACCGACCTCCCGAATTGACTTCTTGAGCCCCTGGAAGCCTCAAGCCTTTGTACATAGTGTTCTGATATGATTTCCAACAACGGTGCCAAGTACTGTCCTAATCCGTCTATAACCTGATATAGCTCCCATATAAACCGATCTCCCGATTTGAATTCTTGAGCCTCTTACTTTACTTTAATTGGCTGTGACAGAACATTTGTTCCACTAGCCGAACGTAGAATAGCGTTCCAAGCGCCTCGATCTTTTGCGCTCATTCTAAAATCTCTGACACCAAGGTGTCTCTCCCACCACTTGATCTTTCCATCGGGCTTTTGGTCTTCCCGGTTTGCGTGTACCACCATGTTTGCCTTCAAAAGACTTCTTTGCTGGAGATTCTGATGGATTTGCTAGGTCTTAAACCGCATTGCAAGGGCCCAATTATCTCATTGACTTTTGGTTTTCATCTTTCACACAGTACGATCGAGAGTATCTTGTATGCGATGACATACAAGATACTCTGTAGTTGGCACATTCCGTCTTGTCTCTTTTCTTGTGTAAGGGACATAGTATGCTGAGGTTCCAATCATCGGGTATGGGGTCTTCTAGCCAGATTGCGCATATAAGCTAAAGCATACGCCTTATCAGCGTGTCGCCTCCGATATTAAATAGTTCAGCGGGTAACCCGTCGGCTCCTGCTACCTTGTTGTTCTTCAACTTCTGCAAGCCGCAATTTGGCTGAAATTTTACATGTAGTGTTCTGTTATGACTTCATACAACTGTGTCAAGTACGATCCAAATCGGTTTATAACTCGATATAGCTCCCATATAAACCGATTTCCCGATTTGAATTCTTAAGCTCTTACAAACCGCAATTTGTGTCTGATTTGGCTGAAATTTTGCAGATAGTCTTTTGTTATGACTTCATACAACTGTGTCAAGTACGGTCCAAATCGGTTTATAACTCGATATAGCTCCCATATAACCCGATTTGACATCTTTAGGCCCTGAAAACCGCAATTTTTGTCCGATTTAGCACAATGTGTTCTGTTATGACTTCCAACAACTGTGCTAAGTACGATCCAAATCGGTCTATAACCTGGTATGGCTTCCAATATAAACCGGTCTCTCGATTATCCTTGTTCGGTTCCTAGAAGCTTTAATTTTTGCTGGTTTGACAGAAGTTTGGTATGTACAATAAAATTATGCCCCTTCAACTAAATTTTTTTGTATACATTTTTAGTAGAATTCATGGTGGTGGATTAAGAAGATATGTCCCGGCTGAACTTAGCACGATTTTACTTGTTTATTTAAAGAAAAATCTTTTGTAACGCTCTTATTGAAAAACCCGAAAGTTGCTTGAAAATTAAAAAAAAAACTTCTAATCGATTTAGGTCATAGGTTGGAATTGTAAATGGGCCAAATCGGTTCATGTTTAGATACAGCTCCCATATAAACCGATCTCCTTAAACTTCTTTAGCCTCTAGGGGGTTAAATTTGTATCCGATTAGGCTGAAATTTTGCACTATGACCTGCCCTATGACCTCTAATCCCTGCGTCAGGTATGGTCTGAATCGGTTCATAGCCTTATATAGCTCCCATATGAACCGATCTTCAGACTTCACTTCTTGACCCGCTAGATGACGCAATTCCTTGCCACTTGGCTTAAAATTTAGCACAATAATTTTTCAATGACCTGCAGCAGCTGTTGGTGATATGGTCCGCACCTGAGATGGCTCCCATATAAACCGATATCCCTATTTCACTTCTTGAGCCACTAGAGGACGCAATTCGTATCGGATTTGTTTGAATGACTTCTACTTTGACCTCCTATATACGTGCTTAGTATGGTTGAAATCGGTCCATAACCTTATATAGCTCCCATATAAACCGATCTTCTGATTATTCCAATTAAGACTCTAGAGGGCTCAATTCTTTACCAATATGGCTGAAAGTTTGCACAATGACTTCTCCCATGACCTGCCATAAGAGGTATTGTCCTAATCTTTTGTAGCGCTCTTATTGAAAAATCTGCTTGAAAATTAAAAAAAAAAAAAAGAAAAAAAACTTCTAATCGATTTAGGTCATAGGTTGGGATTGTAAATGGGCCAAATCGGTTCATGTTTAGATACAGCTCCCATATAAACTGATCTTCCGATTTCACTTTTTGAGCCTCTAGAGCGCTCAATTTTTACCCAATTAGGCAGAAATCATGCACGACGATCTATTCGATGACTCCCAATAGCTGTTATAAGATTGCTTAAAAACTTGATATAGCTCCCACATAGACCCGTTTTCCGGAGTTTACTTCTTGCGCCTTTGGAGGCCACAATTTTGATCCCATTTGGCTGAATTTTTGCATGATGGCCTGCCCTATGACCTTTAGACATTTGTATCAAGAATGGTCCGATTTGGTACATAACTCGATATCGCTCCCATATAAACCGATTTCCCGGTTTACTGTTTAAGCCTATAGAGGGCGCAGTTTTTATCCGACGATTGGGTTGAAATCTATCACGACTATTTCTTCTACGATTTACAATAGCAATACCAAGATTGCTTTAAATCGGTCCATAACTTGATATTGCTTCCATATTAACCGATTTCTCGATCAAACTTCTTGAGCCTCTAAATGGTGCAATTCTTAACCGATTTGGCTGAAATTTTGCCAGATGACCTGCCCTCTGAACTCCCATATTGACGTCAAGTATGTTTCGGTCTATAACCTGATATAGCTCCCATATAAAGCGATCTTCTGGTTTATATTTTTGAGCCTCTAAAGGTCTTTACCAATTTGGCTGAAATTTTGCACCAGGACTTTTGCTATGATCTATTGGGTTGCCCAAAAAGTAATTGCGGATTTTTTAAAAGAAAGTAAATGCATTTTTAATAAAACTTAGAATGAACTTTAATCAAATATACTTTTTTTACACTTTTTTTCTAAAGCAAGCTAAAAGTAACAGCTGATAACTGACAGAAGAAAGAATGCAATTACAGAGTCACAAGTTGTGAAAAAATTTGTCAACGCCGACTATATGAAAAATCCGCAATTACTTTTTGGGCGACCCAATAAAACATCAGCACCTACAGGAAGCAATAATTAGCCAATTTCTTGTTATGACTTTCAATTATCCTTATTTGGTTTTGTGCCTATAAATATAAATTTGCACAAAGAACTTGCCAAATGTGATCCATGGTATATGATACATGTCTTGTGTGTATTCGGCCCAGCCAAACTTAACTAAGTTTAAAAAAAAATTAATTTTGAAAATTTTTATCCAAGCTTCTCGGCCTTCCCTAATAAGACCTAAATTAAATACTATTTTTTCTATACCCTCCACCATAGGATGGGGGGTATACTAATTTCGTCATTCTGATTGTAACTACTCGAAATATTCGTCTGAGACCCCATAAAATATATATATTCTTGATCGTCGTGAAATTTTATGTCGATCTAGCCATGTCCGTCCGTCCGTCCGAAGGAGTAAAGCTAGCCGCTTGAAATTTTGCACAAATACTTCTTATTAGTGTAGGTCGGTTGGTATTGTAAATGGGCCATATCGGTCCATGTTTTGATATAGCTGCCATATAAACCGATCTAGGGTCTTGACTTCTTGAGCCTCTAGAGTGCGCAATTCTTATCCGATTGGAATGAAATTTTGCACGACGTGTTTTGTTATGATATCCAATAACCGTGCCAAGTATGGTTCAAATCGGTCCATAACCTGATATAGCTGCCATATAAACCGATCTTGGCTCTCGACTTCTTGAGCCTCTAAAGGGCGCAGTTCTTATCCAATTTGAATGAATTTTGGCACGTAGTATTTTGTTATGATATCCAACAAATGTGCCAAGTATGGTTCAAATCGGTTCGTAACCTGATATAGCTGTCATATAAACAGATCTGGGGACTTGACTCCTTGATCTTCTAGAGGGCGCAATTATTATCCGATTTGGCTGAAATTTTGCAAGACGTTTTGTATTGTTACTTTCAACAACTATGTCAAATAAGGTACAAGTCGGTTCATAACCTGATATAGCTGTCATATAAACCGATCTGGGACCTTGACTTCTTGAGCCTCTAGAGGTCGCAATTATTATCCGATTTGCCTGAAATTTTGTACGACGGATTCTCTCATGACCATTAACATACGTTTTTATTATGGTCTGAATCGGTCTATAGCCCGATACAGTTCCCATATAAATCAATCTCTCTATATTACTTCTTGAGGCCACAAAGGGCGCAATTCTTATTCGAAATGGCTGACTTTTACACAGGTCTCCAACCTATAAATTTAATTGTGGTCCAAACCGGACCATATCTTGATATCGCTCTAATAGCAGAGCAAATCTTTTCTTATATCATTTTTTTGCCTAAAAAGAGATGCCGGGAAAAGAACTCAACAAATTAGATCCATGGTGGAGGGTATATAAGATTCGGCCCGGCCGAACTTAGCACGCTTTTACTTGTTTTTGAAAACATTTGGCCTCTGCACTGCAAAATACAAGACGTAGTTTTTATTTGTTTATATCTAAAGGTACTTTAGGCCATCTCAGCTTTAGTATTTGCATAGAAATGTTTATATCTGAGGGATTAAGTATGGACTAGAAACTTTTGAAAAAAAAAATATCAAAAAAAGGGAATTATATATTTTTTTCTTTAAACATTGGCTCCCCCTGCGCCTAGGGATTTGTAGCCTTAGCCTCCTACTTCAACTGTTGGCCCCAGCTTCCAGTGGGGAAATTCTAAATTTATTTTGCCAGCAACACTTCACTACCACTTGAGTTTAAATGGAAATTCTCATTCTATTTTGTTTTTTGCCTCAAATCCATTTATCCAAATACATAGCGACGTAAATTGAAATTAAATGAACCTAAAATAAGTTTCCATGAATAACATCAACAACAACGTCATCATCATCATCATCAACATCATTTGCCCCAACACCTCCCTCTTCGAAAAAAGGGCAGAGAATTGTTGGCCTCCCCACCAAAGGGAATAAACACCCAGCCAGTCTCAAACCAACCAGGATAACGAAGGAGTTCAAAGTGATGCCTGTGTTGTTGGAGCAATTTCCACAGACATGAATTGAAACCTGAGGCGAAGAAAAAACGAACAAACGAACGGTGACTAAGTCTGATTGTGAGTGGCGTATGAACGACAGCGACAAATTTGCATAGCAATGTTCAAATTCAATGCCCAACATTGGGATGAGAGAAGTTTGCCCAACATTCACTGAGACTAGGCAACAGCATTACGAGTACACAAGTACTTAACAGCAACAATAATGGAGCAAAAAAAAAAAAAGGACATTGCTGACAACCACTTATCCAGCAGGGTTCACCCACTACTCAATGGAACGAAACGATGGAAACAAACTTGAAAGCAACAGCACCAACAACATTCGCACTTCTTGTACCAGAGGCAAGTGTTGCCACAACAAAAACAAAATTTAGTATGACAATGTTTGAAACTGGAGCTTCTAGTACCTAGTCTCTTGCCCTTCCTACACTATGAGAAAGTAGTCAACCATACGACTATACGACCACTCTTAACTGCGTGTAAGTGTAACCCTGATCAAAATTTATTGAAACTATAAGTGACTCATAGATTTCTGTGGGGCAGAAAAAAAATCAACAATGACAACATGCAGAGTTAACAGTTAATGGTTGACAGTGGATTAAAGAGATATTGGACAAGACATTGAATTTGTATACCCTGCACCATGGGATGGGTGTATACAAATTTGTTAATACCGTTTGTAACACCTGGAAATATTGGTCGCAGACCACATAATATAACATAGCATGTCCGTCTATGACGCTGAACGCCTGGGTTCGAACCCTGGCGAGAACATCAGTAGCCATTTTAAGCGATGGTTTTCCCCTTCTAATACTGGCGACATTTATATTGTTCTCGTACTATGCCATGCATATCAGCCATGTACAAACTTCTCCCAAAGAGGTGTCGCTCTGCGGCACACCGTTTGGACTCGGCTTTAAAAAGGAGGTTCCTTATCATTGAACTTAAAGCATGAATCATCGATATGTAAGAAGTTTGCCCCTATTGTTGTAAGCACAGTTTCACGTGGAGTTGGCGATCCTCGTCAAGCTCCCATAGGTGAACAAGCTCGTTCCGGTCCAAAGGGCCGATCGCAGCGGGAACAGTCCATTGGTTATTTAAAGTCGCCAATAACTCGCCTTATCATATCGAGCATCATAGGCACTCAGTATTTGTGCAAGAGCCAGCGCCACGCGACCTCTCACTGAGACTTTCCACTCGATACCGCTGATTGTCCGCGACTCTAAATACAGCTACACTGTATGGAGCATTCCACTATCCGCAAGCTGTGGACGCGCCCGGTAGCTCGCAGCTAAGCTTCTCGTGACAGCAATGAAGACCACATAGATCCGAACTCAATGTTCCAGCATTCCACTATCCGCAACCTGTGGACGCGCCCGAAAGCTCTCAGCTAAGCTTCTCGTGACAACAATGAAGACCACATAGATTCGAACTCAAAGTTCCAGCTTGTACGGTGTTCACAGCTATCCCATGACGGGGAAGTTTGCCCCTGTTCCTTAATGGACTCTTAATGAGCTATAAAAAGGAGTTCCCGTTGGGACTCAGCTGTCACTGAGCTTAAAACATGAATCAGACAGCGCTCATTGATATGTGAAAAGTTTGCCCCAACATAACATAACATAACATAATTTTTTAATAATTTTTTAAAAGAAAGTAAATGCATTTTTAATAAAACTTAGAATGAACTTTAATCAAATATACTTTTTTTACACTTTTTTTCTAAAGCAAGCTAAAAGTAACAGCCGATAACTGACAGAAGAAAGAATGCAATTACAGAGTCACAAGCTGTGAAAAAATTTGTCAACGCCGACTATATGAAAAATCCGCAATTACTTTTTGGGCAACCCAATATAAAAAACAAGATATGGTCCGGTTCGGACCACAATTAAATTATATGTTGGAGACCTGTGTAAAATTTCAGCCAATTCGTATAAGAATTGCGCCCATTGGGGCACACGAAGTAAAATAGAGAGAACGATTTATATGGGATCTGTATCGGGCTATAGACCGATTCAGACCATAATAAACACGTTTGTTGATGGTCATGAGAGAATCCGTCGTACAAAATTTCAGACATATCGGATAATAATTGCGACCTCTAGGGGTCAAGAAGTCAAGATCCCAGATCGGTTTATATGGCAGCTATATCAGGTTATGAACCGATTTGAACCTTATTTGACACAGTTGTTGAAAGTAAAAATAAAATACGTCATGCAAAATTTCAGCCAAATCGGATAGGAATTGCGCCCTCTAGAAGCTCAAGAAGTCAAATCCCCAGATCTGTTTATATGACAGCTATATCAGGTTATGGACCGATTTCAACCATACTTGGTACATTTGTTGGATATCATAACCAAATACTTTGTGCAAAAATTCATTTAAATTGGATAAGAACTGTGCCCTCTAGAGGCTCAAGAAGTCAAGACCCAAGATCGGTTTATATGGCAGCTATATCAGGTTATGGGCCGATTTAAACCATACTTGGCACACTTGTTGGGTATCATAACAAAACACGTCGTGCGAAATTTCATTCTGATCGGGTAAGAATTGCGCACTCTAGAGGCTGAAGAAGTCAAGACCCAAGATCGGTTTATATGGCAGCTATATCAGGTTATGGACCGATTTGAACTATACTTGGCACAGTTGTTGCATATCATAACAAAACACGTCGTGCAAAATTTCAATCTGATCGGGTAAGAATTGCGCACGCTAGAGGCTCAAGAAGTCAAGACCCAAGATCGGTTTATATGGCAGCTATATCAGGTTATGGACCGATTTGAACTATACTTGGCACAGTTGTTGGACATCATAGCAAAACACGTCATGCAAAATTTCATTCCAATCGGATAAGAATTGCGCACTCTAGAGGCTCAAGAAGTCAAGACCCAAGATCGGTTTATATGGCAGCTATATCAAAACATGGACCGATATGGCCCATTTACAATACCAACCGACCTACACTAATAAGAAGTATTTGTGCAAAATTTCAAGCGGCTAGCTTTACTCCTTCGGAAGTTAGCGTGCTTTCGACAGACAGACGGACGGACGGACGGACAGACGGACGGACATGGCTAGATCGACATAAAATGTCGCGACGATCAAGAATATATATACTTTATGGGGTCTCAGACGAATATTTCGAGTAGTTACAAACAGAATGACGAAATTAGTATACCCCCCATCTTATGGTGGAGGGTATAATAAAGCCTTTTGCAGTAGACTCAAAATGTACTCCAAAGACCCAACAGCTGCGGTAGTGTTTCCGAGTCAGCTTCAGACAGCGACAGTGTCAATGAAACAGTCATTGCAGTCGGATCGAGAGATGAGGACAGCGGAATGACGGCAGTAGTTAGCGAGGACTTTGCTCTAGCAAGAGGACCAAGAAAGCGATCCGGGGCACGACGAAGGAGACAGAGAAATATGCACCGACAGCGCAATCGGGCGAAAGTGCAGGATGCTGGAATAGATAAAACTGACATTCCAAGCACTTCTAAGGAAGCTGGAAAGAGAATCAGATCTCCCGGAGAGCATAACACTGCTAAAAGGCTGAAGAAGAAAAAGAGCTCTCCACTTTCTGAGTCTTCGTGAAGGACTGTGTCTTCCAAAAAGACATCACAGCCTTCACGGAAGAGGAAGATGGTCGTTGAAAAAGATAAAGAGTCGCCCTCTTTCGCCAGAGTGACAAGAGAGCAAAACAGAGATGAGATGACTTATGTAGTCATCTATAGGATAGGATATAGGTAGGATTCCACCAGATCATCGGTCCAAAGAGTAGCATCTGGTAAACGAACGGATTTCCTATCATGTGTTGAACCTTGTGAGAGAGATAGACATTCCACAGGTCCCAAAGGCGACGGTCTTTATCAATGATGAGGGCAGAAAATTCATGAGGTACGCTTGAAGGAAGTCTTAAAAAAGCAAAACCAAGAGTTGGCCGTGGAGAAATGGGAGGTCTTCAATTAGGAGGAGAAGGAGGAAGGAACTCACCTTGTGGTGAACATTGATCAAGTCTGCGTGACAGATTTGGCTTAGTCTAAGGGCATGGCGTACTACAGGACCAAGACTTAGCCAAATCTGCGTGACAGATTAGGCTTAGTCTAAGGACATGGCGTACTACGGGACCAAGGCCGTATTTTTCAAGATTGGGAAGACTAGGATAGACAAATATTCTCATATTGAAACATGTAGCAGTGCAGGGACGGGAAACTCAATACAGCTTTACGAACAGGAACCCGATGATGGAACCATTACCGACTTTATAAAGATTCGTAATACTAGGATAGGCAAAGATCCTAATATCAAAACATCAGGCAGTGCAGTGACAGGAAACTCAATGAAGCCTAAAGAACAGGGAGCCGACGATGAGACTATCACCACTCCCAAGACCATTTACTGGAAGAGCAATAGTTTCGATCATCCAGATATTATCGTATTATTCTCTCAAGTACCTTTCGTTTGAATATCATATAGTCTTGATCGTGCTACATGTCCATTTGGGAGCGATTTTTAGGGTAAGGCGGCCCCCTGTGGCTGGACCCCAAATTTTTATGTAAGTTTCGTATTCTACTTCCAATTACCTTTCATTTTGGTAACCTTATTGTCCCCATCGGTAAACATGTCATTTGTGGGCTATTTTTGAGAGGTGGGGCGGGACCCCGACACGTAAGGTCCAAATGTTATATCGAGATCGTACTCTAGTCTTAAATGACTTTCATTTAATACCGATATTGTCCCAATTGGTAATCATGTCTGTTAGGTGGGTTTTGGGGTAGAATGTCACTTAAATCGATGCACTAATCTGCGAGATCTGGAATTTTTGAAAATTAGAGTAAGGGGAGGTTCCGTCCTCCTAGCGGATATCCTATTTTTACCGGGGGGGCGAAACTCTACCATTACTGAAAATTTCATAGAAATCGTTTCAGCCGTTTTTAAGTCTACTCTCCCATATAAACCAATCTGATTTGACTTCTTGAGCCTTTAGGGGGCGAAATTATTATCCAATTGGGCTGAAATTTTGCACAAAAACTATACCTTGCCAGGTATGGGTCAATTTGGCCATAAGCTATTATGACTTTCTACAATGGTGCCAAGTTTGGTTTAAGTCGATCTATGATCTGATATAACTCCAAATATATATATCGATCCCTCGAATTGACTTCTTTAGCGTCTAGAGGGCGCTTTTATTGCCCGAATTGATTTAAATTTTGCAAATCTTGTTTTGTTATGACTTTTAGCAATAGTGTCAAGCATGGTTCAAATCAGTCCATAGCTTGGCACAGCTCCCATACAAACCGATCTCCCGATTCAACTACCTAAGCTTTAAGAGCTTGCAATTGATACCCGACTTGGCTGGAATTTTTCACCTGGTGTTTCATTATGACTTTCAACAATGGTGCCTACTTTGGTTTAAGTCGGTCTATAATATGACATAATTCCAATATAAATCGATCCCTCGAAATGACTTTTTGAGCCTCTAGAGGGCGCTTTTTTATCCGAATTGGTTTTAATTTTACAAATTGTGTTTTGTTATGACTTTCAACAATCGTGTCGAGTATGGTTCAAATCAGCCCATAGCCTGACATTGCTCCCATATAAACCAATCTCCCGATTACATTTCTTGAGGCTCCAGGGGGCGCAATTACTATCCATTTGGGCTGAATTTTTGCACTCGGTGTTTGGTTATGACTTTCAAAAATCTTGGTAAATTTCATCAAAATCCGTTTATTGGCTAAGATAGCTCCCATATCAACTGATCTCTCTACGTCATAATCCACATATTCACAATTTTAAATTTTAGCCACTGTCGATCGTATGTCAGCCCCCTTTTTTAAATGCTGTGGCTTCTCAACGATGACGATAATTTTTCCTTGTATCCAGTCTATATAACGGCGGGTGGTGATAATGATGGTAGTATTCCTTACTTGCTGGCTGACTGGAACAAAGTGTTGGTTGCTGTAAGCCACTTTCGCCTTTGGTGTTTTTCTTTGGTGTATAAAAATTCAAATTTAAATGTTCTTTTTTTTTTTTGTTCAGACTAAAGAAGACTTTATGACTGAGCAAAACTCACTTTGTTGAACTAAAACATAAAATTAACATAACTTTTAGATGCTGGCCAAGGTGGATACAACAAACCTTGACAGGAGAAAGGGAAACAAGGAAGGACAAGAGCAGCAGCAGAAATCGGATTTGTGGGGCGAAAATACAGCTTGTTTTTGGTGGGAGTGAGTGTTTGGCTAAGCAGTAAAAGCAACGACATCAAGGGCATCAGCTGGCATAAAACTGCTGCTGGTCTTGTTTATGACTTGTTTATATTTATGAACATGGTTTTAAAGTGGTGTTTTAGATATCAAGGATTTTTCTATCGTTCTCCCTCTCTCTTGCCTTGCCTTGCCCTTTTGAGAAGGGTGAATAGAATACGAGTATTGACAAAACTCAGTGGATTTTATATACAAATAAGAGAACTTTTAACAACCAATTTATTGTGCTGTCCAGATTTAGTGGTTCTACAATTACATAAAATATTTATATTGCCCCACTTGAGGGTGTTGTAGTAGATATAAATCTAATTTGTTTTAAGACTGTTTAAACATTTTAGTGCTCATATAAGGATGTTGTTCAAAAGTGTCCCGATAGCTGAGTTGGTAGAGAGTTAGAGAAGATAAAGTAAAAACTTATTAAGAATCTTGTAGAAAATCCACCATGAATCCTTTTTGTCAAGATATTGGACAGAAACTCGAAAAGCTGAAAACTAGAAAATGCCATGAATTTGAATATCCTTCACCATAGGATGGAGTTAAACTGACATCGTCATTCCGTTTGTAACAACCTAAAATATTGATGTTAAACACTATAAAGTTGTATATACTTGATCGTTAGTTTTGAAGATGATCTAGCCATGTCCATCCCCTATCTCCTCGTACCATCGACCGTCTGTTTGTCGACCCTCTAGAGTGCACTATAAATTTTACTAGTTAATTTTTCTATAATTTTAGCCATGTCCATCTGTCCGACCGTCTGTCTGCCGAACGTATAGAGCATGCAAAGCCTATCCGATTTGGCAAAAATTTTACACTATGATTTAGTCTATGACCTACAACAACTACGGTATGTTGTAGTCCGATTCGTTTCATAATCTGATATAACTCTCAAACCGATCTCCCGATAATACTTCTTGAGTCTCTAGAGGGCGCACATCATATACGGTTGGCTGAAATTTTGCACGATGACTTCGTCTATGACCTCCAGTAGCTGTAACAGGTATGGTCTGGATGGCTCCATATAAACTGATTTCACAATATGACGTCTTTAGCCTCTAGATGGCGTTTTTCTATCCGTAGATCTTATACGGTTAGGCTGAAATTTTGAGCAATGACATATTCTATGACCTTTAATATCTGTAATAAGTATGGTCTAAGTCGGTCCATAACCTGATATAGCTACCATATAAACCGACTTCCCGATTATTCTTTTTGAGCCTTAAGAGGGCGTAATTCTTATTCGATTTGGCTGAAATTTTGCGCGAGGATTTCTTCTACCACCTCCAATAGGTGTAACAAGTATGGACTGGATGATCACTCCTTAACCTAATACGGCTACCATATAAACCGATCTCCCAGTTGACGCCTTAGGCAACTAGATGGCGCTTTTATAATCCGCAGTTCTTATCCGACTTGGCTGAAATTTTGCACCATGACTTTTTCAGCGACCTACAATAGCTCTAACAAGTATGGTCTGAATCGTTTCACAACCTGATATAGCTGCCATATAAAACGATCTCCCAGTTTGACGTCTAGGGCCTCTAGATGGCGCTTTTATTTTCCCCATATCTTTTCAGATTCGGATGAAATTTTGCACAATGATTTCTCCTAGGACCTCCAACAACTATGCCATGCATGATTCGATTAGGTTAATAAACTGATATATGTAGCTCCCATCTAAACCAATAACTTTTTTATATTTTTTAGCCTCTAGGGGGTGCAATTTTTATTCGATTTGGCTGAAATTTTGAACGATGACTTATTCTATTCTAAGCTGGATCGCTCCATAACCTGATATGGCTCATATATAAACCGATTTCCCAGTTTAACGTCTTGAGCCTCTAGATGGCGCTTTTACTGTTCGCAGATCTTATCCGTTTTAGCTGAAATTTTCCACGATGACTTCTTCTGTGACCTCCAATAGTAGTAACAATCCATAACCTAAATTGATCTATAACCTAAATGTCTCCCATATAAACCGATCTCCCGATTATACTTCTTGAACCTCTAAAGGGCGCAATTCATATTCGATTTGGCTAAAATTTTGCACCATGACTTCTTCTACGACCTCCAATAGCTGTAACAAGTATAATCTCGATCGCTCCTGACATGGCTCACATATAAATCGATCTTTCAGTTTTCCGTATTGAGCATCAAGATGGCGCTTTTATTGTCCACAGATCTTATCCGATTTGGCTGAAATTTCGCACGATGAGATATCTACGTTCTCCAATAACTATACCATGGATGATCTGATTCAATTCATAACCTGATGTAGCTCCCATATAAACTGATCTAACGATTGTAGTTTCTAAACCTCTAGAGGTCGCAATTGATATTCGATTTGGTTGGAGTTTTGTACAATCATTTCTGCTATGACCTCCAATAGCAGTAACAACTATGGTCTGGATCACTTCATAACCTGACATGGCTCCCATATAAACCGATCTCCCAGGTTGACGTCTTGGGCCTATAGATGGCGCTTTTATAGTCCGCAGATCTTATCCGGTTCGGTTGGAATGTGGCATGATGGAGATCATAACCTCCAACAACTATGCCGTGTATGATCCGATACAGTTCATAACCTGATAAACTTCCCTTATAAACCGATCACCCTAAAATATTTTTTGAGCTCTAGAGGGCTTAATTCTAGTCCGATTTGGCTGAAATTTTGGTCTGGATCACCCCATAACATGATATGACTCCCATATAAACCGATTTCATAGTTTGACGTCCTTAGCCTCTAGATGGCGCTTTAACTGTCCGCAGATCTAATCAAATTGGGATGAAATTTTGCATAATGACATCGTCTATAACCTCCAATAGCTGCATCAAGTGTGATCTGGATCGCTCCATACCCTTATATTGCTCCCATACAAACCTATCGCCCAGTTTGACGTCTTGAGTCTATGGATGGCACTTTTACTGTTCGCAAAACTTATCCGATTTGTCTGAAACTTTCCAAGTTGATTTCGCCTATGACATCCAAAAACTGAGCCAAGAATGTTCCGATTCGATTCATAACCTGATATAGCTCCCGGGTAAACCCATTTCCAGATTATAATTCTTAAGCCTCTAGAGGGCGCAATTCTTATTCCAAATTTCAATTCGATTTTCTGAAATTTCCCTAGAATTTTATGAAAATTTTAACTTTCAGTAGTTGTTCCAAGTATGATCCAAATCGTTTAGGCCCCTAAAATTTTGCACATTATCTGGCCTACCCCTTTCATAATGCATTTAAAGGTAATTAAGAAAAATTTCATTTAAGAATAAATAGCTCCATCCTTATCTTACAAAAACAAACAAAGAGGAGTAAACAAAATCACACCTTTAGTGAAGACCACCGCCATTGTAATGCCACACACCATCAATACTATCACATAGTGACAACTTTTGTTAAACACAAAAAGAAACATAAAAACCACATTAGTAACTTTTGCTTTGGCGGGGTGTGAAAACTATTCTCTAATTTCCAATTAATAGGAAATTTCTTCTCATACCACACAAAGTTGGCGAAAATCACTCGCTTACTGCTAGCTGCCTACTGCTCACTGCGGACAAGATTAATTGGCATTAATAAATAAACTCAAAGAAAATGATGTATGTCCGCCAGCATACCAGCACTCACTTATGGCTTTGAGTTCTAAGAACTCAAATCCTTGCCCCCTTTCGAAGGCTATAGGGAAGCACAAATGAGCACAAAAGGAAATTACCCAAAATCCCCTTTAAGCAGCAGAAGCAGACGAAACAACAGAGCAGCCGCTATGGGGTGTGTGTAGGTGTCGCTACAAAACAGGTATCGCCTGTATTACGTTTTGGCATTTTTGTGGTTAAAATAAAATAATTTATGGCCCCAAAACAGCCCAAGGAGTCAGTAGTAAACCATTTTAGCAGCTATCTATGATTACCACCACCAAAAGCCATAACCAAAACTGACACCAAACACTTTTAGGTGTTCTTTTGTGGTCCGTTGGATTATGTCCTCAATTGGGGGGTAATAAAAGTGTTGTTTTTTTTTTCTTTTGTTGCTCACCAAAAAGTAAAAATGCATCTAGGAAGAGCTTTGGGTACTTACAAATGTCTTCTGTAATAAAGAATTGAAGGTGCCTGGGGATAGCTGTTTGCCTTTATAAGTGACTGCTTTGCTTTGGGGGTTAAGGCATACGAAGCCATGGGATAAGTAGATGGCAAACAGTGGGATGAAGTACAAACAAGTAAAAGCGTGCTAAGTTCGGCCGGGCCGAATCTTATGAAACCTCTGCCATCGATCGCATTTGCCACGTTCTTTGCTCGGTATCTCTCCATAGGCAAAGAAAAGACAATGCATAAGAATTGCTATGCTAATTTGCAAATTTTGCCCATGAACTTTCCATTTAAGGAACAGGGGCAAACTTCTCACATATCAATGAGTGCAGTCCGATTCAAGTTTAAGCTCAATGATAAAGGGCCTCCTTTTTATAGCCGAGTCTGAACGGCGTGCCGCAGTGCGACACCTCTTTGGAGAGAAGTTTTACATGGCATAGTACCTCAGAAATGTTGCCAGCATTAGGAGGGGAAAACCACCACAGAAAATCTTTTCTGATGGTCTCGCCAGAATTGCTATGCTATTGAAGCTATATCAGGTTATGGACCGATTCGAGTCATACTTGGCTTGAATTTTGGGGTCATAGTATTACATGTCATTGTGCAAAATTTCAGCTAAATCGGACAAGAACTGCGACCTCTTGGGCCTCAAGAAGTACAATAGGAAGATCGGTTTATATGGGAGATATGTCAGGTTTTAGACAAATTAGAATCAAACTTGGCACGTATGTTGGAGGTATTAGCGGAAGTCACTGTGCAAAATTTCAACCAAATTGGATAAGAATTGCTTTCTAGAGGCTCACCAAGTATAATCGGGAGATCGGTTTATATGGGAGATATATCAGGTTTTAGACCGATTCCAACAATACTTGGCGCATTTGTTTAATGAACAATATATCATGGATATTGACAGTTATAACAAAGCACAATGTGCAAAATTTCAACTAAATCGGATAATAATACCGCCCTCTAGAGACTCAAAAAGTGAAATCGGTTTAAATGAGACTTATATCTGAATATGGACCGATTTGGACCATACTTCTCAAAGGCTAATCTAAAAATATAAACAAAATCGGCCCAAATCGGTTTAAAATTGCGCCCTCTAGCGGCTCCGAAAATAAAAATGCGAGATTAGGTTTTATAGGACTCATATCCAAACATGGACCGGCTTAGCCCATACTTCTAATGGATGTTGGAAGTTATATAAATATGCAAAATTTCTGCGAAATGAGATAATAACAACGCTCTCTAGCGGTTTAAGTGGGACTTATATCTGTATATTGATCGATTTGGACCGTACTTCTCATGGATGTTCGAAGTTATAACAAAGCCCAATGTACAAAAGTTCAATGAAGTCTAATAGCGCCCTCTATAGGCTTATAAAGTCAAATCGTGAGAGAGGTTTGTATGCGAACTATATCTAAACATGGACGTATTTGAATCATATTTCTCATGGATGTTCGAAGGCGTAACAAAACACTACGAGCAAAATTTCTGGGGAAATTACATAGTAATTGCACCCTCTAGCGGCTAAAGAAGTCATATTTGGAGCTAGATTTATATGGGAGCTATATCTAAACATGGATCTATTTGGGCCTTACTTCCCAAGGATGGTGGAAGTTATAACAAAGCACTATGTGAAAAAATTTTATCGAAATCTACAGAAAATTCCGCCCTCTAGCGGCTTAGAAAGCAAGCTTGAGTAAGTAGCTTTTATGGGACTCATAACCATATATGTATCGACTTAGCTCATACTTCTAATGGATGTTGCAAGTTATAACAAAGCCCTATGTGCAAAATTACACCCAAACCGGTTATAAATTGCGCCCTCTATCGGCTCATAAAGTAAATATGGGAGATTTATTTTTATGGGACCTATATTTAAAAATGGAACGACTTAGCCCATACTTCTTATGGATGTTGCAAGTTATAACAAAGCCCTATGTGCAAAATTTCAGCGAAATTGGAAAACAACAGCGCCCTCTAGCGGTATAACAATAAAATCGATAGATAGGTTTACATGGGACATTTTTCTAAACATGGACCAATTGGAACCATACTCCCCACGGAGGTTAGAAGAAGAAAAATTTCAGAGACATCGTGTAACAAATGCACCCTCTAGAGGCTTAAAAAGTCAAATTGTAAGATAGGTTTGTATGGAACCTACATCTAAGCTACACTTTTCACGAATGTTGGAGGTCGCAACAAAACCCTACGAGAAAAATTTGAGAGAAATCTGGCAACAATAGCGCCCTCTGAGGCTTAAAAAGTTAAACTGTAAGATAGGTTTGTATGGAACCTACATCTAAGCATGGACCTATTTGAACCATACTTTCCAAGGATGTTGGAAGTTTTCACAAATCACTATGTGTAACAACTACAGCTAAATTGGATAATAATAGCGCCCTCTAGAAGCTCAAAAATTCAGATCGAGAGCTACATTCATATGGGAGCTATATCTAAACATGGATCAACTTGGACCAAAATTCCCAAGGATGTTGAAAGTTATAACAAAGCACAATGCGTAAAATTTTCAGTGAAATCGGTTAAAAATACTGCCCTCTATCGGCAAAGAAAGTAAAATTGGGAGTTTAGCTTTCTTTGGACTTTTTTTCAGCGGAATCGGTTAAAAATGGCGCCCTCTAGCGGTCCAAAAAGTAAAATCGTTAGATTTGTTTATATGGGAGCTATATCTTAACATTGACCGATTTGACCCATTCAAAATTCCAAGTGACCTACACCAATAGGAAGTATTTGTGTAAAATTTTAAGCGCATAGCTTAAATGTTTCAAAAGTTACTATGCTGTCGACTGACAGACAGACGGTCGGACATACTCTTTGGGCACATTAAAGCCCTGCCCATACTTTTACTGCATACAAAGGAGCTTTGATTCCTTCAGCCATAATGCGTTAAGCACCTCTTCAAGTCAGCCATCACTTTTTTTGCTAACCAGCACCAACAGTTTGAAAAATTCAAAACAGTTTTTTGTTAAAACGAATAATAACACATTGAGAACAAAAGGAAATTGAGGGCATACATATGCTGCCACTGGTGAACCAGTTTCCTTGCAGGAATAGCAAAACAAATGTCTCATCAAGAAAAACTCCTCCCCCCCCTTCGCCTTCTTCTCCACTACTATAGCCAAGTAATAACCACATCTGTCGACACAAAGTTCGCAGTGCTACCTTAACATAAATTCTCTTAAAACCCCCTTTTTTCTAGCACTCAGCTAAAGCTAAAATGGCTGCTGAAAAGGCCTCATAACAAATTAAAAACACAAGCCATTATTACACCACCATACATAACCAAAAGCAACAAAAATCAAAATAAAGGACTAAAGCAACATAGCACAGCACCGCATGGATAACTCCCAACAAAAACAAAGCCAGATTTCCCCAAATGCATAGAGAAGAAATCCTCATAACATGCAGCCAGACAAAGAAAGAAAAAAAGAAAGCCAAGAAACAGAGCACAGCCTTTGCAGAGCTGCCATTCACTACAATGCTAAAGGGGACCACCACAACAATAACAGAAAATACAGGAAAACAACATCAAGCCTCGTTTCGATATGAAAAAAAAATATACAGCAAAAAAAGGCCACTGTAACGAATTCATAGATTTCTCTAAGGCATAGAAATTCTCATTATTATTGTCGACGGAGAATGCCACCAAGATGCACATTGTCGTCACTGTTGTCCTAGTGCTATAAACCTATGAAATACATGGCCGCATATAGCTGCTGCTGCTGCTGCTAGAAACGAGGCAATGACAGAAGAAACGAGGATTTTGAATCTCATAATTACAAGAATTTGAATATGAACAGCAAATACAAATAGGAAAACAAAGAAAAAAAAAGAAAATATGCGCCTTTTTAGGATACACCAGTTGGCAGAACTTGGGGCAGCGTTTCGAGAACTGCATGTACAAACAAAGAGCCAACCGTCTCACAACAAAATTCAAAACAGACTAGAAAAATTAATGTGAAAGGAAAACCATATAACAAACATTTAATTGGTAAATAGAATTTAATAGAAATCCCAAATCTGTAACCAAGCACCTAGAAATACAGATTTGCTACCTTATAAATTACATATCGATGTTAGGGCATCTAGACCTTTTAAGACCATATAGAAATGTCCTACTGTTCATATGCCCTTCTTTCTCACAGCCAAATAATTGCGCCCCCTAGAGGCTGAAGAAGCCAAATCGGGCGATCGGATTCTATGGGAGCTATATTAGGATATAAACCTGTTTGGACTATACTTGGCAAGACTATTGGAACCTATAATAAAACTTGGCGTGCAAAATTTCAGCCATATCGGGAGGCAATTACGCCCTCTAGAGGCTCAAGAAGGCAAGATCCAAGATCGGTTTGTATGACTGCTATATCAGCTTATAAACCAATTTAGACCATACTTGGCACTATTGTTGAAAGTCAAAATAAAATACCTCATGCAAAATTTCAGCGAAATCGGGTGGTACTTGCGCCCTCTAGAGGCTCAAGAAGTCAAGACTCGAGATCGGTTTATATGGCAGCTATATCAGGTTATGAAAAGATTTTGATCATTCCTAGCACATTTATTGGTAGTCAGAACAGAACACCTCATGCGAAATTCCAGCCAAATTGGATAAGAATTGCGCCCTCTAGATGCTCAAGAGGTCGAGATCCGAGATCCGGTTTATATTGCAGTTATATCAGGTAATACACCGGTTTAGACGATTCTTGGCCAAGTTATGGGAAGTTAGAATTACGCGCTCTAAAGGCTCAAGAACTATTATCAGGTGATTGGTTTATATGGGACCAATATCAGGTTATAGACCGATTCAGATAATATTTGTCACTGTTCAAAATTTCAACCAAATCGCCAAATAAGAATTACGCCCTCTACAGGCTAAAGAAGTGTAATAGGGAGATCGGTTTCTATGGGAGCTATATCAGGTTATGGACCGATTCATACCACACTTGGCACTTGTGTTAGAGATAGTAGAAAAAATCTCTATGCAAAATGTCAGCCAATTCGGATAAAAATTACGCCCTCTAGAGACTAAAGACTTATAAACGGGAGATCGGTTTATAAGGCTGCAATATGAGGTTATGAATCGATTTAAACCATACTTGGCACTGTTGTTGGATATATATTGAAACAAAACGTTTTGTGCCAAATTTCAGCCAAATAGGGTGGTAATAGCGCCCTCTAGAAGTCAAGATTCGAAATAGGTTTATATGGCAGATGAAGTTATGAACCGATTTTGACCATTCTTGATACAATTATGGTCAGTTAGAACAAAAGGCCTCATGCGAAATTTCAACCATATCGGATAAGAATTGCGCCTTCTAGTGGCTCAAGAAGTCAAGATCTGAGATTGGTTTATATGACAGGTATTTAAAAACATGGAGTTATATGGCCCATATACAACGTCGTCATACAGCTCATACAGTTCATGGTTCATATAATGCCGATAAACTTCATCAATGGTTTAAAAAATTTTACAAAGAATCTTTCTCTCAAACACTCACAAGTGCCCATGCCTCGGGACCATATAATAACACGGGTAGTATCAGTGTCTAGTCTGTCGAGAGGTGGTCTAGTTTTTAGACTGCCTGTTTGAGCTTAAACTTGAATCGGACAGCACTAATTGATATGTGAGAAGTTTGCCCCTGTTCATGGCCAAATTTCCATTTCTTTTCTGAGAAACGTGTGTGCCATCCTGCCGCGCCTTTGAATGTATAGGGCTATCAACAGCGGCTTTGTAGTCAACTTAGGGATGGTAAGAGTTAATCTGTCCCTCTTGAGTCTTTTTCAGGATTTGCCACAGTGTGAATGTTTAGTCTATGTTGGATTTACCAGGTATAAGGCCGTATTGAGAGAGCCCAATTATCTCAGTGACTTTAGGTTTTAATCCTTCACACAATACACTCTATAATATCTTGAATGCTATGTGGAGGAGACTTATTTTTCTTTCTTTCGTTCGCACATTCCGTCTTGTTTCCTTTCTTGTGTGCGGAACATAGTATGCTGAGGTTCTTCATTCCTCTAGTCAGATTTCGCAGACAAGCTGATGCAAACGCCTTATCAGCATGTCGCCAAAGGTCTTTAATAGTTCAGCGGGTAACCCATCGGCTCCTGCTGCCTTGCTGTTCTTCAGTTGAGTCACTGCTACTTGGACCTCATTCTGACTACGAGGTGAACATGCTATACCATCATTAGTGATTGGTTCGGCGGTATCCTCTTCGCCGCCAACGTCAGACATTAGCAGTTGGGTAAAATTTTCTTTCCATATCCTCAGCATGCTATGTGTCAGTTACCAGAGTTCCTTTTTTGTCTCTGCAGGAGAATGTGTCTGCACCAAAGCCACCGGTTAGATGTTTGACTCTTTGGTACAATTTCTAGACTTCCTTCTCTCAGACTCACGTCTTCCCATGTTCTTTTTTTTCTGCGTTATATACGTTTCTCCTCTCTCCTTTTCTGTAGACAGAAAGATTCGTTGCTACTGTTTGCAGGTTAGTTTCGTATGCCGCATTCTTTGCCTCAGTAGCATTTCCACACTCTGGATCGTACCATAGGTTACTTGGAGGTGGCTTCTAGTATCCAAGTACGAATTTCATGGCATTTACATGGATTGGGCAATGGTTTGCCACTGCAACGTTATATTATTGGCACAAGGAGTGCCTTCATCAAGCATTTGGGTCGGTCGAGTAAGTCGTTGCTACCTGTTGTGTTTGCAGCTTTTCAATGTCCAGCTACAATGCAGTGTCAGATCGTATTTTTCCCGCCATGCTCAAATCTATGTTCGCTTCTCGGATCGATCGTACATCTAATACGCTGGATGAATGCCTTTCATTTGACATAATGCGATCAATTGGTTTCCTACTTCTTGACCTGGGGACAAACATGTGGCTGTGTGATTTTTTTATGGTAAAATCTGGTGATGCTAACTTCCATGTTTATTGCCACTGGGAAATCTATTAGCCTTAACCCATAATCGGACGTTATCTCATGGTTCCAATAATTTCCGACTGTTGGACCAAAAATATTTTCGTTCCCATATTCGCTTTAAAAGGGGGCCACCGTAGCGCATACGTTAGCATGTCCGCCTATGACGCTGAAAGCCTGGGTTTGAATCCTGACGAGACCATGAGAAAAAATTTTCAGCGGTGGTTGTCCCCTCCTAATGCTGGCAACATTTGTGAGGTACTATGCCATGTAAAACTTCTCTCCAAAGAGGTGTCGCACTGCGGCTTAGCCGTTCGGACTCGGCTATAAAAAGGAGACCCCTTATCATTGAGCATAAACTTGAATCGGACTACACTCATTGATATGTGAGAAGTTTGCCCCTGTTCCTTAGTGGAATGTTCATGGGCAAAATTTGTATTGTTTGTTGCATTCGCATTAAAATGTACCAAAACGCGGTCTATTCTCTCTAGGTGCTCGTTGAAAACGTCTTTTCTCTGCTCCTCTTTGTCTTCCGTCGTACTCTGGGCCAAGCGGCGAAAAAATTGGAAATAAGTCCACAACGTTTTAGCTTTTCAATTGAGCGGTGAAAAATGTTCTGCACATTTGTAGAGGAGGACATAGGCTTTCAGGAAAATAGTGTTGTTGGTCTCAGGGTCTTAAAATTTACCACTTTCTACAATAATTCTCTAGCCTTCGAGGGGCTATAACTTTTGATCTACGGAATCGATTTGCATTATTTAGTTCGGCTAGAACAGACGTCTCAGTCATTGTATCCATCATGACAGGTCACTGTCTAATCGGAAAACATGCATGACTGAAGGTTGCCAGCAACGACTTTTGCAGAGGCTGTGAGGACATCGAAGAAGAAGAAACACCCTAGAACACCTTCAGTGTGTGTGCACTAGCAGTCAGAAGAAGTTCCACTTTAGGTTCTCATTTCTTTGAGAAACTGTCTGATTTAGCGGATGTGAACATTCGCAAGTTATTGGGCTTTTTAAAGTGATCTGGATGGTTTAACGGTAGAAGCTAAAAGGCATCTACCTTCTTCTGTTCCTGTGGTAACACAATGGACGAAAACGTCTGAGTGAGTCTGATGGCAGACTTCCACTTAAACATAACCTAACCAATATCCTCTTCTAAAAATGTCGAGAACATTTTTTGCCGCTCAGATCAACAGGAAAAAGTAGTGACTTTTTTTTCCAATTTGTTCGCCGTTTGGCCCACTGTGCAACCTTGGAAGAGCTCAGAGACAATATTGAATAAAAAATAGCGACCGTTTCGGCTAAAATTTGTGACCAAGTTGTCGAAAGTTGGATCCAACGTATAAACAAATGCAAACCTGCCCACGGCGGCCATATGAACGAAGACGAGTTCCATTAAACTTCAAGCCGATAATTAAGTTTTGAAAATACCTCAAATGGTTAGCGTTTTATTTAAAAAAAGTGGTCAAGTCTTTATTGGAGAACCCGATATATATCACCCTTATAAACCAATCCTCTTTGCAGTCCCGTTAAGCCCCTAAATATATATCGCAAGTCAAACGAATTGAAGTTTGTTTATTTGCTCCACAGTGGTGTGTACTCAATGCTCGGCCGATCCATTTATAACTTGCTTTTGTAGTGTTCTTATAAAATGTAAAGTTTTCCATTTCCTTTGGTATTTCCATTAAAAGTTTGAATTTACAAAATTTGTTTCCCCTTTTTCGCTGTAAATCATTTCCTAGCATCAATGCCTATAAACGCCTCAATGTAATCAAAATCGATAAATTGCAATTTCGCACTGCAATTGACAACGCACACACACACACACACACACGAACACGATGAGCGCAATACTAGCCTTATACATTTGTCTTCTACGAGTGGCACTTAAGTATGTTTGCGTATGAGCTGCCTATTGTAGAATACGATATGTATTCTACAACGATGGGACACCACGAACCACACAAATCCTAAAAGGATGATGACGACAAATGAAAAATAACAGAGCAAAGAAAAAAAAAATACAAAAACGCAACAACAAAAACAACCTAGGAAACAGAAACAGTCAACGAACGAATGAGAAGGGAGGAGATTGAACTGTTTTTAGTTGTAGTTGTTCCAGTTGTTGTAGTAGTTGTGTTTTAGTATACAACGACTTCTTGGCACCAAATGTGTAAAACCAAACGAACAACCAACTACTAATATACTACGCCGCTTGCATACATACCAGGGCTTTTGTAGGGAGCCCACCAAGACCACAAAACAGTACTCGTCCTGGCATTGCATGGCAAAAAAGAGACACAGGAGCGTAGTTTTAAATGCCTTCATGTGTATGACTTTCTGGGGAATTATTTGCTGTTTGTTCTTTTCTTTCATTTCTAGCTGCAGAGCTTGAAAAAAGAAACGAAAGGGAATTGTAGATATGGATCTGTTCGAATGAAGGTGCCATCATCAACAACACGACACTTTGACGCGAAAATGGACAACCCTAGACGTAATGGTCATAAAACACAATTGAAGCTACTATGGAGGGAATGGCTGGCAACAGCGGGTTTCTTGCCAATAATTTTTGTGGTGGCAAGCAAACGAATGAGTCATGAATGAAATTTGAAGGAGACGGATTTCCTATGTTAGTGAGTGTGATACAATGAAAAGCGGCATTTTACGAGTGTGGAAGAAGAGATTTAAAGCTAAATGAATTTTAAAGAAATTTAATTAAAAAAGAATGAAAATAACAGCGGTATTGTGGGGAAAGGGATTTTTTGAAATCTCTGTAGATAGATTTCTAAAAATTCTTCAAGCAAATCAAAAGGCCATAATTTTTACCAGACAGAAGCTGGCGTATCCCTCACCATGAATTCTGCTAAACGGGAACACAAAATAGGTGAGTTTAAATGGGGATTAATACGATCCAGCAAATAAGGGAGACTTCTAAGGGTTCAAGAAGTTAAATTGTGGGATCTGGGATATATGACTATAAGGGGAACATATTTATTATACCCTACACCATAGGATGGGGGTATACTAAGTTCTTTCAATCTATTGCTGAAGCAGACATAAGACACAAAGGCCTACAACTATTTTTTGACTTCTCGTACTAAATTTCCGCCAAATCGGCCAACAATTAAAACTGGAGTAAAACCGGATGATTGGTTTTATATGGTCTTTGTCAATTCATGGATATATCTAGACTATATTTGGTGTGGGCTATGAAGGGCACAAGGTTTTTTTTTGACAATACACCTTTTCATAATTTACGTAAACTAATAGTAACATAGTTAGGATAAGATTTTACCCTAAAAATGTTAACTAATTATAGTACTGGGAACCATGGTAAACAATTTTAGCAACAATAAACATTTGTCAGAAAAATGTTTTCGTATAAAAAATTCGTTTTGTAAAATGGATTTTTTGAGTGGTTTATGTAGACTTTTCTGTGCCACTGTACATATTTGTCCGGCGACTTGACTTCTTGAGCCCATGGAATCTGCAATTATTATTAAATTGCTCTGAAATTTCGAACAGTGTTCTGTTACGACTTTCAATGATCGTGCCCAAAATCAGTATATAACCTGATATCGCTCCCCGATGAGCCCATCTTTAAATTTGTCATCTAGAGCTTCTAGAAGCTGTAATTATTATCCAACTGTGCTGGAATTTTGCACGTAGTGTTATGACTTCCAACGATCATGCCAAGTATGCTCCAAGTGGGTGTATAACTTGATATAGCTTCTCTATAAAACCAATTGTTATTCGATTTGTCTTAAATTTTGCTCGTAGTGTTCTGTTACTTTACAATGATTGTGCCAAGTATAGTCTAAATCGGTGTATAAACTGATGTGGCTCCTATATAATCCAATCCAATCCTCCCAATGTGGCTCCTATATAATCCAATCCAATCCTCCCATATGGCTTCTTGATCCCCCAGAAGCTGCATTATTGTTATTCAGTTGTGCACCTGGTGTTCTGTTACGACTTCCAACGATCGTGCTAAGTATGGTCCAAATCGGTGTATAACCTGATATACCTCCCATATAATTGCTTGAATGATAGCCGCTGTCTTTAAGTGCGACATTCTCCACCGTAGACTTGGCACGGTGTAAGAAAAATTTTGCACTCTCTGTAGGCACCACCATTACAAACAAACACTACACCCGGTTGTGGGGTAAAATTTTTTTGGACAAACACAAAATTTTGATTTCAGTGCAACATGTCGAAAAAAAATGCTACACTTTTTTGCACAATCGAAATCGCCATTAGCGGATTGATGGACCAAGGTGGCGTATAGCGTATGTGGGCATGATTATAAATTAGTAGTCATACGCACCTAAGTGCAGTAAATTAAATTCTCCGAAATATGACATTCATAGCTAGGTTTCGAATCGAGCGACATAGCTTTTTTTCACAGATGACTCGAAATTCAACGACATATTTCCAACGAAAGGAATGTTCAATTCTCTGATATTCTCTGACCTTTCCAATACACACTGGGCCAAATGGGCAAAAAATTGGAAATAAGTCTACAACTTTTTATTTTTGATCTTAGCGTTGCAAAATGTTCTAGACATTTATAGAGGAGGATATAGGTTTTCAGGAAAGTGCTGCTGTAGTTCCATATCATTCATACAGGGTGTCGAAGCTGACCTCTTTTGACTTCTCCAATCTTCTGGGGGCCATAAATCGTAGCGTGCTGAGATTTTTGCATGCTGAGATTTTTGCATGCTTTCTAATCGTACAGTAGAAGGTAACTCCTTTATCACTTTAGGCGACGTAACTGTGTCTGATCCGAAAAGATGCCCAAAATAGTCCAACCGTCAATTTAGCATCCTAAGAGCGATACGGGTAATAGGGAGAGAGAGTGCTATCAAACCTTTCGAACGGCAATGATATTTAATCATAAGTAAACGATCATGAATGACTTCATGCCCCCTGCGATAGCTTAAATGTTTTCTGTTCGATCTTGCTCCTGCCACTGCAAGTAGTTTGATGAAGGCAACCATGGCGCTGAGCGGTATAACCTTAACATTGAGTTAAAATTTTAATAGGAAGGGGAAGTATGAGATTATTATTCCTGTTGTTCCCTAATGAAATGTTCGTGGAGAAATTTGCAATTGAAAATCTTCAGCCATAGCTACTTTCAAAAAATTTTTATTAGAGTCCTTTTTTATGCCGATATGCTAACATGTCCGTTCAGGGGGTTCTTTAGACGGTGGGTAACCTGTTCCAAAATTGGATATAAGATTCCATAGATCTTTCATTGAAGCCGATTTGCTAGCGTGCACGTATTGCCAGTGCGGGTGCCTAAGGTTCGATTTCAGCTGAGGCATTGGTATGTCGCTACTGCGGTATCAAAATGGACCTAAATGAGTCTGTCACTACCACTCATACCTAATCTAACCTAACCTTCATTGGAGTACCATACTTTCCCGATCGGTCTAAATGTTCGATTGGTAGTTTCTATGGTGTGGAGTGGCCATCTAGACACTTAGACTCAAATCGTACTATACTCTCAAAAAATAACAACAGGCTGCCATATTTTCCGCTCGACCCACGTATCCTGATGGGCCTTCTTTCGCGTTGAGAAGACCCCTTCGATTCTTGTTCTAATATAACATCAACTTCTTACTTCTCTCTCAAAAGTTTCCGTTTGAGTCTTATATTATACCAATCGGACAACATGTCCATTTGAGAGATTTTTGTGGATAAGGCGGTTCCGAATTCGCACTTTACTCTTAAATACCTTTCATTTGATACCCATATTTTCCCAATCGGAAAATAGGTCCGTTTGGTTGGGGCGTCCACCTAACCCAAAATTGTTGAACAAATTCTTGTTTTTCGGGTTGCAAAAAATCGCTCAAACCTTTGCGTTATACTTCGAAATCTGGGCTTTTTGAAAAGTGAGAAAGGGAGGGAATCCACCCCCTCTTCGGATATAAAATATTATGTATCCAATTTTCTGCGGAATCAAACTCCATCTTGTGTGAAAATTTCATTTAAAATTTCAGACAAAACGGATAAAAATTGCGCCTTCTAGAGATTCCAAAAATTTAGATCCAGGATCAGTTTATATGGCAACTATATCAAAACATTGACCAATATAGCCCATTTACAATCCCAACTGTCCTACACTAATAGGAAGTATGCATGCAAAATTTCAAGCGCCTAGCTTTATTCCTTCGAAAGTTTGCGTGTTTTTGACAGTCGGAAAGATGGACGGATCGCATATTGTTCCACTCGGCCCACATATCCTAATGGCCCTTTTTTTCGCATTGTGGAGACCCCTTAGTTGTTTGTCTTTATATAATATCAACTTCTTCCTCTACTCCTTAAGGTTTCCATTTGAGTCTTTTAATGTTCCAATCGGCCAACATGTCCATTTGGGAGGTTTTTGTGGATGAGGCGCTTCCCAAACTATTGGGCCCAAAGTTGTATGCCATATTCGCACTCTTCTTTCAAAGACCTTTCATTTGACATCCATATTGTCCTTATCGGGAAACACGTCCGTTCGGGTGGGGCGTCCCCCCAACACAATATTGTTGAACAAATTCTTGTTTTTGGGTTGCAAAAAATCGCTTAAAGCGCTGCGTTTAACTCCGCAATCTGGGGTCTTCGAAAATTGGAGAAGAGCGAGGGTCCACCCCCTCTTTGATTATCAAAAAATTAAGTATCACCTTTTTAGAGGGACCTAATCTTAGTTTAGGTGAAAATTTGAACAAAATATTTTCAAAATATTAGCTGTTGTCTCGTTCATTATCATGTAGACCACCTGCTCAGAAGACAAAGGTTATTTCTGGGTAAATTTTACAACTTCTCTACCTTCTGTTGACCTGGTTACAAACAAATGTTTGATGGAGAGATCAAGTAAAGAAGCACAGCTTAAAAACCGATGGTAGAAGCTGTAGAAGAAGCACACAAGGCCTAAACTCTTGTATAAATATACTTTGTTCGGCCTAGGATTCCTAGATTCTGGGTTTGGCCACTTAAACCAGGTTCTTATACTTCAGAATCTTTAAATTGTTATTTCCGCTTAACTTTTCTTTGCCTGCATACACAGCTTGAAGGAGAGAGAGCGAAATATGAAAAGAAAGCCCTTCATCACTTGGTGTTATATGTAAACTTCCTTTCGTCTACTCACAGCTGCATTGTAATGAATGCTCTTTTTTTGCGCGGAAATTATTCTGTCTCTAGCCGCAGGTTTCATAGACAGGAAATTTTAATTAATTTCCCCAGCTCAAAGGCATGCATACAGATTAAAAAAAAAGAAACAAATTTAAGAGGCTACAAGGGCTTTTAATATTAACAACATTGTCACACATCATAAAATGTGTTGTGACGTTAAACACCCCAGGTAGTCTATACTACTTTGGCAGAAATTACATGTGGGTACCACCACTGCCACTATTTACGGTAGAATACTGCGTAAAATGTTAAATAATTAAAATAACCCATTCAAGCTGGTAAAACAGCAAACCCCCCATTTATAAAAATGAATGGCAATTTTTGCATTGCCATCTCATAGTCATAGAGTTTTTAATCCTTTGTCGTCGTTGGCTGGCCAAGTATCAGGGACAGATTGCCTTTAAGTTTGCCAAGGAGGAAGGACATAGAAAGGGAAAAAAATGGAAAAGTACAACAGCAAAGCAGAAATACCAAGTATGAATCATCGCCATCAGTCGGTGTTTCCCTTTTGTTTCGATGATTATGAGTGGCACCGACGAACGACTACTGCCACATCACACATTGTGGGCAGTTTCTCTTTACATTTGTTGGGGGGGGGGCGAGCTCTTGATAAACTTTTCTGATGTCTAGATATGTAGGTAGGCTGATAGGTGGTTGGTAGGTTTAGTAGGTGCTTTTGACATCTGTTTTCAATTGAGTTGGTTGTAGCTACTATTTGCTCAGGTACTTAAGAGCATTGCTAGTCTCAGTTCTCTAGTGTTCTCTATAATTTTTTGAGAAGGCGAGTTCTCCACGAATGTTACCATTAATGTGCTCTATCACTCGCTCTCTCTCTCTCTCTCTCTCCCTTTTTTAACCTCTCTATAGCTTTCTTAGAGAGAGTATATCAAGCTAGGCAAGAAAAGCTTTTTTTTTGAGTTATCTCCGTATTGAATGCCTATCATCGCTGCTTGTGTTGATATGCATAAAGCTTGTATGTGTTAGTCTGTTGTTGCTCGTATCCTATCGTACATACTCCGTTATGCTGTTAGGCTAACAAGCATTGGTAGTCATGACTAGAGGCGACAACAGTTTTATTTTGAAAAAGAAGAAGAACAATTACCATTGTGTGTAGGCAATGGGCCAGTAGTCATTTCATCCTTCCTTCCATCTCCTTTCGATGGCTGTGTTTTGCGTAAAGGATTTAAGTATACAGCCTAGCTCATACAAATCGGGCAAACAAATGAACAAACAACCTTACACATATGTTTTTTTATTGTTATTGCTTTGGAAAAGGCTTTTATTTTTATAAATTCCAAAACGAAAGGAGTCTAAAAATTGGGAAAACGCTACAAAATGGCAGTAATTTCGGCTGGTTTGAAAAGCATGGAATACGAATCTGAAATCGGTTTTTGGGGGATAGGCTCTGGATCCCCAGAGGGCCACAAACCCGCTGTTCATGGGAACTGCTCCCACCTCAGCAATATGGGTATAAAATGAAAGGTATTAACGAGTAGATTACGAATATAAAAAAATTTCAAAAATTGGGCGATTTTTTTTTTGAAAAAATTTTTTTTCTTTAGAGAACTTTTAGGGCTTAATATTTTCTTCATATCTATAGTAATCTACTTCTTTGTACCTTTCATTTGATACCCATATTGCTTGCCTACACAGATAAAAATCCGTTTCAATCACGCAACTAATTGATCCAATTAATTTCATAATTGAAACTTTTCAATCACTGCTTCACATCACCGGTTTTGAAGAAGAAATGGAAAAATTTTTCAAATAAAAAAATTGCCTATTCAATTAAAAAAATGATTGAATATTTTGAAATTTTCAATTATACAGTATTTATACCTACCACCATAGGATGCGCGATTACTAATCTAGTCATTCCGTTTGCAACACCTCGAAATATTCGTCTAAGACCCCATAAAGTATATATATTCTTGATCGTCTCGACGTTCCGAGTCGATCTAGCCATGTCCGTCCGTCCGACCGAGATAGCGGTCGAACGCATAAAGCTAACCGGTTGAAATTTTGCACAGATACTTAATATTGATGTGGGTCATTGGGGATGGCAAACGGGCCATATCGGTTCAGATTTAGGTATAGCTCTCATATAAACCGATCTCCCGATTTGACTTTTTGAGTCCCTGGAAACCACAATTTTTGCACGATTTGGCTGAAATTTAGCATGTAGTGCTCTGTTATAACTTACAACCACTGTGCCAAGTTCGGTCCGAATCGGTCTATACCGTTATATAGCTCCCATATAAACCGATCTCCCGATTTGACTTCTTGAGCCCCTGAAAGCCGCAATTTTCGTTTGATTTAGCTAAAATTTTGCATGTAGTGTTCTGTTATGACTTCCAACCACTGTGCCAAGTACGGTCCAAATCAGTCTATAACCTATATAGCTCCCATGTAAACCGATCTCCCGATTTGACTTCTTGAGCCCTTACAAGCCTCATTTTTGTCCGATTTGGCTGAAATTTTTGCATGCGGTGTTCTGTTACGACTTTCAACAACTGTGCCAAATACGCTCCAAATCGGTCTATAACCTGATATAGCTCCCATGTAAACCGGTCTTTTGATCATACTTGTTCGGTTCCTCCGTAAGTCCTTACCGAGCCTAATATTTAGACAGTTCTTCCCGAGCCCAATTTTAGATTCGCTAATACCTTTCATTTGATACCTATATTGGCTAGGTTGTAGGACATCCCCTAAGGGGGGTTTTGGCCCCTAGGAGGCTCTAGGAGCCTTTGCCTCAAAAACGGACTCCAGATTCGTATTCCTGGGGTTGGACGTTTTTATCGACTTTTTTTATGTCTTGGCTTAAATGGGGTTCAAAATTCTCAAGACCCAGTAAATCCTTCCCGAGCCTTATTTTTAGACAGTTCTTCTTGAGCCCAATTTTAGACTCGCTGATACCTTTCATTTGATACCTATGTTGGCTAGGTTGTAGCACTTCCTCCAAGGTGGGTTTTGGCCCCATGGGGGCTCTAGAGGCATTTGACCCAAAAATGGACTCCAAATTCGTATTCCTAGAGTCAAAATTAGGGGTGGGTGCAAAAAAATTATAAAATTGGGTGTGCACCCTATAAAGTGAATTTTCACCTTAATTTAAGCGAAACCGAAACTGGAAAGATTTTCAAGCTTCGAGCGAAGCGCTTGAGAGAAATATACTTCTATCGGTCGTGGAATCATAGATCCTGTCTTTGGCAGACCATATCAATTTCAAAATCGATTTCATACGAGACTTGTTGAGTACCCAGATCCAAGATCTCTGCCACTTGGGTCGGATGTGTACACAGTGAACTAGGTGTAAGTCAAGTAAGATCGGCGAGACAGTTAAATAAGTGGCGTATATCGTGTAACCCCTGATCACAAGTAGGACACAATTCAGTGTTTATCCCAGACCAATGGGAATTGAGACGGCAGCAACTGCCGCAATGAATTTGAGCCTAAACAACTCTGGTTCGTGTTGGGTACCTAACCAGCCTGAATGCTACAAGACGAGTATGTTCCCCCAGAACGGTATTAACGTGAAAACCTTCTACCACTTTCGCTACCGTATGCTCATGAATGTCTAATAATGTCTAATAATAATAACAAGCTGCTTGATCTCACTTTGGATCAAGAAGATCCAAGCGTGCACCTCGGCAGTGTTTAAAACGGCTCATCAGTCTTTACTTACAACATTTTATTGTATCCCCGCACAAGAAAGAGCCTTTTTCCAGACGATGTTGGTCTAAACGAGATTCAAGGAGACAGCCTACTGCATACTAGGAATGGAATGTCATTTATAAACACCGGATCTTGCCCCTTACCCTACCTTAATTTAAAAAAAAACGCCAGATCTCAGAGATTGCTTGTGAAATATGTTACCCGATTTCGCTGGGATTTGAAAGGGAGATTTGTATTAAGACTGGCGAAATTCAACCTAAATATGATCCAGATCGGACATCGGGAAGGGGCGGATCCTTCCCACATACCTAAATTTTCAAAAACGCATCAATTTAAGCGAAATTTTGCATGCCACTTCATAGTACCCCAAAAACACGAAAAAGTTTTAAATTTTTGGGTCAAATAACGTAGGGGGACGCCCCATCCCAAAACCCAACCGGGGAGGACATGTTTAGCAATTGCGAAAATATGGGATCAAATAAAAGGTATTTTAGAGTAGAGTACGAATTTTGTATACAAATTTCGCCCAAAGGGTTCTGGCGAGTCCTCCGACCCCAAAAACCCCCCAACAGGACTCCTTCACTTCTTTGGGCAATATGGGTATCAAATGAAAGGTACTTAAAAGTACAGTACAAATCTGACATTAATATATAAGGTATATGATAGTAGAAAACGAATTTGATACACAATTTTGAGGCCCCTAAACTCCTTCTAAACCAATGACAATTGGGGCTCAAATAAAAGAAATTTGAGAATAGAGCACAATGCTGATATTTTTCAAGGTAAAGAACGTGGGTGGCCGCCCCATCCTACATACCCCTCAAACTTGCCATATTTGTGGATTATGGCAAAAAGGGGCTCAAATATTATTTTTGGAAGTAGATTATGACTCTGATATCCACTTTCGGGGTAAACCCAAGAGAATGAAGTAGATCTAAATTTCAAAATTCAATGGGCGGACCTTCCCCTTACCCTATATTCAAAAACGCCAGATCTCGGAACTGGTTGGGACGATTTAAGCGAAATTTGGTTTGTTTTTAATAAATCAAAAACAGAAATTTGGTATCCTTATTCTGGGGGAGGAGGCCGCCCCACCGCCACATGTAAATATAGACAAATAATGACAATATGGGACTCAAATGAAAGATATTTCGGACTACCACGAGGCTGATATATCGAGGTCCACCTCACTTACAAAAATACCCCTATACCGGACATATTTACCGACCACAGCAATATAAGGCTCAAATGAAGGTATTTGCGAGTAGAGCATCAATATGATATCCATAATGGGGCCAAACACCCCCAAACAGAACTTATTTCCTGATAGTGCCAGTATAAGGCTTAGATAATATAAGAGAGTGAAAGAAGGCGCAGCGGAGCGGGCCTTATCCATCTGATAATAAAATAAGATGACAAATATATACATGGTGTTGGCTATCCGAAGTTCCGCACGGCCGAACTTAATACAATTTTACTTGTTTAGTAATCGGTTTTTGCTTATAGGCAAAAATTTAAGAAAATTCCTTCATTTAAGTCGGTATAGTCTTCGAATTTTCATACACATCTCGCGCCATATAGGTATAAAAACAGAACGTAAATATTGTTATTGTAATAAAAAATATGACGTTAGTCTGTGTTTTTAGCCTCTATGGATTTCTTTTCCCTAGGGAGGGTCTTTTGGGTGGAAAGGTTGGTTTATTTCTTGGCGCTTCATTCGCTCTTCATGAATGGATGGATAGATGGCTGGTTCGTTGGTTGTTTGGATTTCGGAATATACCTACTTGGATATCTAAATACTCGGCGGCATTTGTTATTGTTGTTGTTGCTGATGGAGCTTGCCGTTTTTGTTGTTGTTGCTGCCTTTTTGAAATTGTGCAGGATGACTCATTCGCAACCAACACGCACTTTTTGCTCTAACACGAATACAAACGAACACGCACACACGAATGCAAATAACATTTGTACCCATACACATAGGGGATGGAGATGGGTGGGTGGGTGGCAAGGCAACTCAGACAGACGGACGAACATAGAATGTAAAACTATTTTTGTTGCTCTTTTTTTCTTTGGTTTTCTTTGCCAATAGTTTGATGATGGTTTCTTGTATGATTTTTCATTTTATTTAAGAAGCTTTGTACAAAACAAAAACCCTTGTTATCCTTTTGTGAGTGCGAATGGGAGAGCAATGTGCAAGTGTATTATTATATACTGTATGTATGAATGTAAGCGTGTGTTGGTATTTGTATTGACATGAATATCTAATGTGCATGAGTAACTTAGTAGCAGTATTGCCAACATGGGGTTTTTAAACAAATTTTTGATCTAGACGTATTGGTTAAATTTTGGCACAGGGATATCTTTAATAGACTTGAAAAGCTGGTGTAAACTTTGTAGCATGTTGAAGGCTTGAACAAGCGTGTCTGAAGGACATACTTCGGAACCAAACCAAAGGCTAGGAACAAACCACAAGGCAAACTGCGGCCACCATGGTGATTTATCGAAGTATTTTAGAAGGCTCTTAAAACTCAACAGCACCAGAGGAGAAGGAAATCTATACAGCTAAGCTAAGAAAGTACAATCACGAGTTAAAAAAGACTCAGAATAGGGCTCAGTTTTTGATATTAAGCATCATCGAAATGGGGATTGGTTGACGCAAATGAACTTGGAATGTGTGGCACTATGGTCTTCTACGGTGTGTTATGTGCACTATCGAAAAAATCTTTTTTTTAGTCCGTTAAGTTCGTATGTGGGATCAACTTCCGGCTTACCTGTTCCCAGCCAACCATAAATGAAAAAGACAAATTCTGGGAATTTGTTGCCTTGCGTTTCGCCGTTCGGCCTCGGCTATAAAAAGCAGATACCTTATCATTCTGTGTTTTTAACACCTCGAAATATGCGTCTGAGACCCCATAAAGTATATATATTCTTGATCGTCAGGTCATTTTAAGTCGATCTAGCCATTTCCGTCCATCCGTTTGTCTGTCGAAAGCACGCTAACGTTTCACAAAATGTGAACCCTATCGGATGAAAATTGCGCCCTCTATGGGCGCAAAGTATCTCATAGGACTGATTCAGTGCCAAATCGCTTAGTTTTGTTTAATTTTGCAAAAAATTTAACTTTGCCGATAGTATCTATCGCAAAAATATCAATCAATATTCAGACAAGAAATAAAATATCGATAGTGCCATCGATATTTTGCCAACTCTAGCAGCGATTTCCATTCACAGTAACGTGCCGGTCTTGATCATCACATAAGAAGCACGGCCTAATGACGCCGCATGCCCATGAACCGCAACAAATCGTAATATTTTTGGAGTGCAATGATGAATCATGGAGTACGTGTGGATTTCTGTCTGACCAATAATGCATATTTTGCTAAATGCTAGGAAGATTATGACGACCATAAATTGGACGTAACGCTCTTAGGGCCTGAACTGGGAATGAGGAGCGTCGTGTTGAAAAATGCAACTCTGCAAACAATTGATAAAAAAGCAACTCGGAAAAGTAAAACAATTTTTAACATATTTTTGTTTGTTTCTCTTTCGTTACGACCTCAATGATCGGAGATTTTCTTTGCAAATGGAAAAGGAAAGGCAGAGATTGCAACACACACCAACCACTATGGGACGCGTTTTCAACCATATTAGGTGTGATGGCTTCAAGGGCCGTACGTTGGTATGTTGTATTTGAATCGTATTTATTGCGAAAACGCCTCCATGATACAAATACCACATTACCCACGCTCGACAACCCTGTCTATTACCTGTACTTTTACCAATGCATGTGTTTTCGGGAATTGACTGATTTTTTGTCTGCGACAATTACACTACTTCCACGGTGCTCATGATTCTGTCATTTGTTGGAAGTTGGCTTTGAACGCTAGACAACGGCAACGGCTCTCGCTGTTGCTCTGTGTGCCCAGGTTCGAATCCTGACCGGGCTCTGCCAAATTTTTTAACTTTGTCGACTCAAAACACCTCTTGACGTGGGGCAACAAAGAATGACGCTAGCTTTCAAGCGTCAAAGTTGAAATTTTTTTAGCTTGTGATATTTATGTCCAAAGTTGCATTTTAACAACGCGACGCTCAAAACCAAGCGCAACGCGCTCATTCTCTTTTGGCCTGTAACATTGAGGCCACTGACTCCGAATTTCTGTAGTAACTTTTAATAAATTCGACTCGTTGTTGGCTCATATATCTTTCCATCATGAAATGGCAAACCTTATTGAAGAGAAGAAATAACAAAAGAGCGGCGAAAAAATGAAGTCGTATGATGTTCCAATCGGTCTACTTTTATAGCGTCCCTGTTGAAAAACCCTTTACATTGGTCGGAGCTTGCCAAAAAAGTGTATCTCAGTCAAGAATCCTTTGAGCCATATAAAGTTCCGTTTCGAAAAGTACCTAGATAATGTACCACTTAACTTTTTAGGTAACCTCACTATGTAAACCTTCTAAGCGCCTAAGCAACTGTAAACCCACTGTCGCAAAATATGCCCAAATTTTCCTGTCATTATCAAAAACTTTAACATTGCTCCACAGTGTAATCATCCATGCAAAAATATAACAGAACTTTTTTTTTTTCATTTCCGAATATCTATTTTCATGAAAATAATTTAACTGTGGCAACTCTGTATATATGCGAGAATAGCAATGACACTTGGCATATAAATGTGCCAGGATATTTAAGTTCTTGTTTTTTTCATGTGTATTTCTATATCTATCTATACATATATGGTTTTTTACATGTGTATGTGCATGCATAACTGTATTGGCATCTGTGTAAGTCCTAAGTATTTGATTTCATTTTAGTACTGGGAGGGATTATTTTCATTATTTGTTTTATTTAAATTTATTGCTTATTTTCGTTTATTTTATTACCACAGTCATCAACAAACATAACAAACATACACTACAGAGAGACCCTCAAACACATATGCACACAGTTACTCTTCAAACACACACACACACACAAATACCCAAGCACAGACAAATGAGCAAACGAAATGAACTTGCAAATAATCCAACATTCATTTACACTACCCCCCTTTGGAGAGTACATAGTGACTGCCACCTACCTACAAGTTGTGTTTTTTATGTTAATTTAACATGAGAGCATCGCTAAATCGTTATAATTACAGTAGTCCAATTTATTATATCGCTTTGCAATAAAATGTGGAAGGGAGTAAGAGAGAGAGATGGTGAGAGGTAGAGAGATAATTAGAGGATTTAAGAGGATTTTATATTGTTTGGTGACATGTTTGGGGGGGGGAGACACATATGTATTAAAGCATTGTAACAGCAGGGCAAAAAAGTATTCCAGAAAAAAATATGCAAAGATTAGTAAAGTTTAAAAAATTACTGCAACAAAGGCTAAACAAAATTTGATTTAAATGTAAGATTTTTTTAATGTTCCATGTACTATTTTCTGATAGCCACTAGACTTTTTTTCAACTTGGCCTTAGATTACCATTCATATACCGATTTCATTCACAATAGGAAAGTTTCTGGTGGAAATGAAAATAGTACCTAAGTAGATGGTATAGGACTTCCTCTCGCTATGAAATCTCGATTGGGTATCCTGGCTTCTCAGTTCATAAAGAATCTACCTTTCCTATACTTTTGAGGTAAAAACCTTCCTTACGACATACTCGTATAGGATCATGGGGCGGTCGGAAGTGTCAATATGGAGACTTCAAGTGAGTAACGGGCAATGAACTAAAATCTACGCAAATGCAAATTTGCCCATCAACATGAGTGCTTTCCGATTGAAGTGATGATAGGGGACCTCCTCTGTATATCCGAGTTCGAACGGCGATAAAAAGGTTTCCTCTTCATATATTTTTGGAGTTAACATAGAGTTCTTGCACAGAGGTATATTTGAGTGTAATATAGAAAAAAGTGAAGCATGGTTCAAATCGGTCTATAACCTGATATAGCTCCCATATAAACCGATCTCCCAATTTAACTTCTTGAGGCTTCAGAGGTCGCAATTATTACCAGATTTGTTTGAAATTTCTCTTACGAGCCTCAACAACTACCGCAAGTATGGCCCAAATCGTTCTATTAGGTGATATAGGTCTCATATAAACCGATCTCCGACTTAACATCTTGGCCGAAATTTTGCACAATGACTCCTGCTATGACTCTCAAAAGCTCTGCCGAAGTATGGTTCAAATGGTATAAAAACGGATATAGTACCCATATAAATCAATCTCTTGATTTGAGTTCCTAAGCCTGCAGAAGGCGTTTCCTTTAACTTACAATTTTATCCCTGAATTATGTTTTCCGGTTTACTGATTTCCGGCGTTTATAAGTTTTGGTGTTTTCAGGGGACTTTAGTAAAATTTTCCGGCAAACATTTTTGTAGAATATTTTGATATGCTAGAATCCCAATATAAAGGACTTTTTTAATCCTGTTTCCAAAAAGGGGTCGACAAGTTTTTTTTTCAAAAGAATCCAAAATATACAAATAGTGCAAGTTCATGCAGCTGAAATCTAACTTCTTTGATCCAGGACACTTCACTGAAGAACTTTGAAAAAGAATTAGCTCGGCCCCAGTCGGCCTTTTTTAGATCCACTGTGCAGAAAATTTCAATTTTGACAGTTGTTGCTTCCCATTTAAAACTAACGGCACACACAATATATTTATGTCTGTTACACCTTTCGTTGGAAAATAAGCTTTCAGTTATGTCTTCTTTTAGTTTTTGGGGTAAAATATGTAGCATTTCATTTTCGAATTTTGCATTTTTGTCCACCGTTGCACCACTGTGCCGCATGCCGCAGAGCGACATCTCTTTGGGGAGAAATGTTTTTATAGGGTGATTTTTTTGAGGTTAGGATTTTCATGCATTAGTATTTGACAGATCACGTGGGATTTCAGACATGGTGTCAAACAGAAAGATGCTCAGTATGCTTTGACATTTCATCATGAATAGACTTACTAACGAGCAACGCTTGCAAATCATTGAATTTTATTACCAAAATCAGTGTTCGGTTCGAAATGTGTTCATTCACCGTTCAGCGATAGCTGCCATACCATTTTTTCAAATAGCATAGTACCTCACAAATGTCGGCAGCATTAGGAGGGGAAAATCACGGCTAAACATTTTTTTCTGATGTCCTAGCCAGAATTTGGCGGAGATGCTTACCTCTGCGCTGCGGTGGCCTCAAAAAATCCCAAATTCAGACCTGTAAAAGGATACAGCAAATGCTGCGACAGGATTTCTGCTCGATACTTATGACAATCAGCTCATGGAGTAGACGAACGTTTTTCGAAACACAAGTATCTTAAAATTTTAAATATGATTGAGGCCAATTCCGTGACATACGGTTTAATGTACCGGATAGACCCATTAAAATCCTTGGTGTTGTTGTTGTAACATTTTGTTGTGTTCCATCTTTCAACAGCTTGGTTCTTTGAATATCCAGATGCAGGAACTCTGCAATTAAGGTGGAATGCGTCCAATGAGATCTGGGTCTGAGTCAAGTGGGTCTTGCTGGGCAGTTAAAAAGGTGACGTGTGGTCCCTAGTCACAATCGGTACATACATCTTGCACGATGGCATCAATCCTTGCTCTGTAAGAGTTAAGTCGGATGCATCTGCCGGATCATAATTGAGCCAGAACTACAGTGGTTTGTCGGGTGAGGTCAATTTCTTCAGGTGCAATGGGAGGCGGTCGTTCTCCAAGCACCACAATCAACCAGTAGCTATTCACCGCATTTGCTGCCTTGTCTGCATGAATGTTGTTTAGACTCGCTTTATATGCCGTTGATATAGAGGTGCACTCTTGTAGCGCTGAATCTCAGATCATGTAGATCTAGAGCGAGAGGACGGTGAATACTTATCCACAAGTTCAAAAGCCCTGTGATAACAGCCCAGAAGGTATTGCCTGCACAATATGTAGGTCTTCGCACGTGTAAGATCTTTGACTTCTGATGGAGGAGAGAAATGAGGAGACAGCTCGTCGCAGTTCGAAGAGCGGCATATTGCCAGATCTGAATATTATTGAATATTGTAGTTGTTGTTGTTGTTGTAACTTCATCGGACACCTCATCGGCCAGAGTCTTAGGCTCAGTATTTGTTCGTAAATATTTTGCTCTTACTCTCCTCAAAATTTTACTAGTCGATGTCAGTGAAGTGTAACAAGTGCATGTAGGGGGTGCATCTAGACGCAATCTGGCAACAATACAGTAATAAAGCCATACTGACTAAGTTGCAAGGTTCTATGTCAACGAAGTCAGAAGACTTGAACTCTGCCGTACGGCTAAATATAACCTTAAATATCGCGTTCTCCCTCTACGATCCAGGATTACTCCCGCCCAAGGGCTGCTGTGCCTACCAAAATTTCGGCTACAACAACGTCGAATATTGCGGTGCCAATACCGGAAAATGCATTTGTTTCGACGAAATTGTCTCATGACTGACTTCATGAGACGACAGAACATCGGGGAAACGAAACTGATTAAGACCTTGAGCTAGGCTACACTGTGCTGCATAAAGAGCGCACACGTTCTTGATGCACCATTCTCCTGCACTTAACGTAAGTGAACCCTATTTGGAATCTAAAGGGTATTAATCAAGCATAGAACTGCCGAGATAGAGCTATACAACGTGTATATGAGAACCATACTGGCTGGAATTCTGGACTTCGGTTTGTTTGGTTTTCATAGTCATTACGCGAGAAGCTCAACTGTGGATCGATCCCACGTCCACAGGTTACGGATAGTGGAATGCTTCGTATACAGAGTAACTGCAAATGCAGTCGGGGACAATCAGCAATATCGAGTAGAGATTTTGTGATGGGCCGGGCGGCACCGGCTCTTACTTAAATATTGAGTGCCTATGATGCTCGATATGACAAGGCGAGTTTTTTGGCGCCTCTAAATAGCCAATGGCCAAAACGGTCCTATGAACTGAAACGAGCTTGCTCACCTATAGGAGTTTGACGAGTATCGCTACCTCCGCATACAAATATGGCTGCAACAACAACAACTAATAATTGGTAGTCTTGTCCCTCGTCATATGCCTGCCAGTATTCGTCTGTTGTCATAAAACATCTATTACCTTTCAATGCCGCCTAGATAATAACCAAAGGAGCATAGCTTTGTGCAGAGCAGATTGTTGAGTTTAAGTTTTGCCGATGAATGAGGATGCCCCACAAGAATTTTGGGTGTTTACAGCATTTCGTCAAACATCTCCATTGTTCCACCCGATGCATGGAGTTGCATGGTTGTATTTCCAATCTTGCTCATCGGAATATGTGACTCCTCCAACCTCTTTTGGCAATATACCGAACAGCAACACCCCAGCCCTAATATTGCCGGGCCAGTGCCGGGAAGTGTATCATTCTTGCAATTGAATGGCAACGGTCTCCGTGGCAAGATTGACGAGATAGTAGATTTTATAAGTCAGAATAACACATTGGTTGCAACGATCCCCCAGACAAAGCTGACCAACGCCTGCACAGTTATCACGGATATAATCTGCTACATTATGATCCCTGTACGTGTTGCTAAGAGAAAATTGAGCACCAGCCGTTTGAATACCCCAGGTTCGGTCTGATTTCCCGACTAAAGTGATTCTCGAACGAGCGTAAAGGAATTTGTACCTGAGAATCTGAATGAATCTATAATTAGTACTTAAATGTTGACGACTTATCTAAAGAGTATAACCACAGGACTGATTTTCCCCAAAAAGAGAGCTTGTCAAGTATCGCTACCCCCTCATAGAAGTATATGGCTACAAAAACAAAAACTTTCATTTCATTAAGCATCTCAAGAGTTGTAGAGCGAGAGATCTGACCATTATAATCCTGATCAAGATGCTAAGCCTATCTTTATATTCTCTTATTGCACCTAATGTCCGGAAAATGGGTAGACTTATCCCTCTATTGACGCCAGCGTAGCGCAGAGATAAGCATACTGTTCGAACTAGGCTATAAAAAGGAGGCCCCTTGTCATTGAGCTTAAATTGGAATCCGACGGCACTCATTTATATATATGAGAATTTTGCTTTGGTTCCTTAATAGGATATTCATGGACATCATGCATTTTGCATCCCTGGAAAGGACCCGATCAAGGGAAAGCCATACAGATCGATTTCCTTTTTCACTCTCCTGAGCCTTATTGGAGAACTGTCATTTTCTAAGCTTCAGCATTGATTCCCTTTACTGCATAGACCAAATCATCTAAGGGGCTGGGTCAAGAAGACATTTCTACACTGATGGGGAAGAATTTGATGTACCGGTTGATGTGTACCTGACCAAGGCTTTCAAGCGCATAGCAACAACTAGGATTTCACAAACTTCAAAGTACGGTGACAACAACAACAAGAGTTCCGTAAGACATTACCGCACATATAAACCGAAGTCTCAACCGGATCAAGCCTTAGTTACGTTTGATTTATCAAATTCTTTCAAAAAGTTTAGCAATGCCACACTGCTTTGGGGACATCGCCAAAATATTCCCTCATTCGATACCGAAAGGTTGGATCGTTATCTTCTTGTAAAGTTGTCGCTGTGTGTGAAATTTGGGTATATGAAGAAGAATTCCTGTAAAGTTAAACAAGGTTTATTCCATTCCAAGGTGGGCTGAGCTTGTATTGGTTGCCCAAAAAGTAATTGCGGATTTTTCATATAGTCGGCGTTGACAAATTTTTTCGCAGCTTGTGACTCTGTAATTGCAATCTTTCTTCTGTCAGTTATCAGCTGTTACTTTTAGCTTGCTTTAGAAAAAAGTGTAGTATATTTGATTAAAGTTCATTCTAAGTTTTATTTAAAATGCATTTACTTTCTTTTAAAAAATCCGCAATTACTTTTTGGGCAACCCAATATATACGGACGATCGCACATGACCTGAGGACCCGACCTTGATGACATCTGCTATAGGTTGTAGGTTTGCCTTAAAGAGTTTACCACTGGTTTGCCTGAAATATGAATATGTGAACCCAAATCTTTAACCCTAGTGTGAGAGTCAACGGTGTATCGAGTCCGAGCAGCTATCCCAAAGTATTAGGTGCTACATTGCACACACTTTACAAATCTTCCCCCCATGAAAATTTGTAATAAACTCAAATTCGAAACAAGATATTATGGGAGCAAGCAAAGAAAACTCGTTGACTACAAAGACAACTGCAACATCTATTTGTAGATAAGTTAAGCATGGGTGAAGTTACCAGCACAAATGAGGGAATGTTTACACCGGGCATTTAGCGTCACAGACTTCACAGGCCTCAGTGGCTGTAAAGACTTAACAAATAATTGATAAATTTCTTGATATGTCATTGTTGTTGTAGCCACATTGCATGTGGCGATCCTTGCCAAATTCCTAAAGATGAGTAAGCTCATTCCGGTCCATAGGGCTGCGGGAACGTGATGGTCATTGGCCTTGTCATATCGAGCATCGTAGGCACTCAGTATTTAGGCAAGAGCCGGTGCCGCCCGGCCTCTCGCTGAGACTCTCCACTCGATACCGCGGATTGTCCGCAACTGAAGTTTCAGCTACTCCGTATACGAAGCATCCCACTATCCGCAACCTGTAGACGCGCCCTGTAGCTCTCAGCTGAGCTTCTCGTGATAACTATGACCACTACACAGATCGGAGCTCAAAGTTCCAGACTGAGTGGTGTTCATAGTTATCCCATGTCGGATGATAGGTCATTCTTTCTTAAAGGTGTGTCAGGCTTTTTTGATTCAAAACATTCCTTGTTTTGTAAATTTGTTTAAAAGATGAAGGCCAATGGAGCTCAAGGGTTAACATGTCCAACTATGACGATGAACACCTTGGTTCGAATCCTGGCCAGAACATCAGATAACACTTATTAGAAAGTTTGCCCTTGTGCAAATTTGCATAGTGTTCAAAGATGTATCTAAGCAATTGCCATATTTGTATACCCAATCATAAGATATAATAGAGGAAAGAACATTGAAATGTACAACCGCAATAGAACTACAATTAGTACAACAACAACAAAATGAGGCATTAAAGAAAAAACACCATTTTCTCTTCGTCTAGCAATATATTTAATTTCAAGTTCAGTACAAAGACATCAAAAGTCAAGAATTGAACTCATCATATTAGTCATCTTTCAACGACATTCCCCGCAAACACAATGAGCTAAACAATCACGCCGATGATTACGATGATGGTGAAGATAATGACGAGAGATGATAATAATCATGATGGTAATGGTAATGCTAAAGGCGATAATGACGTTGTCACAACGGCAATATGACAAAACAAAACGCTTCCGAAATAACAAAGAAATAACCATAAATTTCTAAATGAAATATGCCCAAATGAATTTGGAATAAAGCAAAAGTTAACAACGTAGACAAGCAACGAACGAGTCCTTAGTAGTTCTCTTATGTATGGATACCGGATACCATCCACAGCTATAAAGGTTCGTGCCCTCCCCACAGTGCCTCTTTCCGTTGCAGGGTCAAAAGCTGGAGTGAGTGAAAGAGAACAAAGATGCCTAAGTGGAATGTGGAATATGTAACAGCTCCAGCAAAGGAAAATTGATTTTTCACACAAAGACGAGTAGTAAAGAAAGAAAAAACTTTTTCAAAGAAATTTTTTAACAAAAATAAGGCAAAATTTCAATTACAGACTTACCTTTAATATATAGAAAATATTAAATTCCTTGTTTTAGCTTTTTTTCATGCACTGCAAGCCGTTTTTTAACTGGGATTCTATGGGATTTGTGTTAGTGGTAGAGAGATAGTAGCAAAACTATTTTGTAATCTTAAATTTTCACTTTCAGCTTTTGGGGCTTCTATTGGTTTCTTTGGTTGTTTCTTCACTTTAGAAAAATAGCCCCTTTTGTCATAGGTTTCATTGACATTCCTTAATTTACTTTTTGCACTTTATTTTGGTTTTATTTTTTTTTTTAAATATTTTAATAACTTTTTGTGTGAAAACGTTTCTCTGCTTTTTTCGCAACCGTTACCGTAGACCGTTTTCAACAACGCAGTTCTAAGTTCTGTCGAAAATTATTCATATCCTTTCGCTTGTGTGCCTGCGAAGTAAATGTGTATGTGCGCCTTGTGGAACTCAAGAAAATTCACGATTTTCTTCTAGTTTTACAACAAAGCGGGGGGATTGTAACAAGTGCGTATGTCACTGGTGGGCTGGTTGGCTCTGCCTCCTTCCTCCCTTTAACATTCACACACAACTGCTCGTTACTTGTGTCCAATAATGCGCAAGTCCTTTAAGAAAACAACATTGGAATATGAGTAGGCACCAAACCCATGGAAGAACTTTAAACAGCTGATTTATGTTTATGTTTTTGTTTTCAATACGAATCAGGTTGCCATATGCACTTCTTGGTTGCAAAGTATTACCAGATCGATGGGTCAATAAAATGCCAGAGTGTGGCTGATATACTTCAATGAAGCAGCGTTTGGCGGCGCTGGCAAAATATTTTCGTGGCTAATTTCTTTATATAAAAGATTTTGAAACAAAAAGACTTGCTGATTTTAGTCTGTAGGACATTCCCCTATAACTTATGAAACAATTATAACGTTGTTGATGTTGTTGCAAGACGGATCTAAAAAGGTGGTCTCACGCGAACAGCTGTTAGCAGCCGGCCAGGTTTGACGGCATTCAAATGTCAGATTTTTGTTTGCATTCTCTTTGTTATTATCTTCTTTCTCGCAGATTCTCTGCACATGTACGCACACGTATACACACACCATCACAAATTTCTTTTTGTATGTGGGCAAAACGTCGATCAGCTTGATGACAAGATGACAGATTGCAGATTTGTGGTTGTTGTACAAATGAGACCACTTTTAATTGTTTTGCCATAGTATTGGTAAAAACAAAGGTCTCTCGATTACCGTTAACAAAGAAATGTGTAATCATTAATTTACAGATATTAAAAAATACGTTCCCGCCTTGTACTATTACAATGATTATACATCAGATGTGCCATGTAAATACAGCATAATCGTCGGCTAATCGCTTTCCACTACCTTATGTTAGTATACCCTGGCTCTCTTCACACCAACAGTGCTAATAATTAAATACGGCAACTCTAATACAGCATATTATATAGCAAGTCGGCTAATCGCATTCTCCTACCCTATATTAGTATACCCTGGCTCTCTTCATACGAACTGTGCTAATAGTGAAGTACGGCAACTCTGATACAGCTTATTATATTGCAGGGATGGAAAATACAAATTTGTAAATGTTACTAAAAAGGATCTTTTACAGTCTCCAACGGGCTGCATAACGCGAGTTCAACACTATGGCGGTGAGTATCAAAAACTAAATCTACTCGCCTGTAAAGATAAAAAATAGGCTTGAAAGAAATCCAGAATCTTTTCAAACGCAAAACAATTTTCTGTTTTAATAGGTACTAAATTGTTCGCGAGGGTGCTCTTCAGGTTGAAAAAGTACGATAGTGTTCATTTTTCCATCCCTGATAAATAGTCAGTCAGCTGAGTTACTGACAACTCTCCCTCTCGATCTATCCAGACAGAGTAATAAGTAAGTTCTCAGATTATTATCATCTTATCTTTTTATAACATTTTAAGTATATTTGCATATTTATTTAGTTTATTCTAATCACTTTCACTGTACAGAGAATTCCACGCGTTTCTTTGTGTAGAACAAATATTCCTAAACATCCGGTTGGAAATTAAAAACTTTCCAAATCAACCAGACAGGCAAATAGAATTTTAATTGAAATTACAACAAATACAATAAGCACTTGTTGTCCACCCATATATATATTTATTTTATTATGTTAAAACAAATGTACACAGGGTGTATGTTGTCAATTAAAGTGGTGTTTGTCTCTTGAATTACGGTTTCAAGGTCAATTTTAATGCAAGAATAAATGGGACTGATATGATAGCCATCAGAGGTTTATAATCTCAAGTTAAAATTGCTTTATTAACATTTGGGCACATAACCATAAATCTGTGGAAGTTTTTTTTTTAACAAGAACAACAAAAGCACCTTTAATGTTTATCAACCTTCAGCGTACCTTTAAATAACATTAGACATAGTGTTAAGATATTCAAAGTAGATTAGAGCATAGCAAAGGTAACTACAAATGACAAACATCTTAAAACTTGATAGAAAACTGAATAGAATGTTTTTCTCCCACATAACCTTCAAAGAAGTGTCCCTAAACATAGCCAACGAATAGTGGATAAACATAGAAAACACATCAACAACAAATCTTGGTCCACTTTGTTCAATACAGTCGTCAGAGTGACAACTCCAACCATCGACTCTTCCAAAATACTTGGCGTCACATTGAACAGCCTTTATTAATCCTGCGCATATGGTACTGCAATATCGGGAGAAGGAACAAGATCAAAAAGTTTGGAACTCCAATTTAAGCCCGCCAGTGTAGTAAAATCCAGACCTGTTCTACGCACTGCAACAGTCTGGCTCCACAGTCGTGTGGACCCCTTCCATTAGAAGATAATTCGCGGACAAAGACAATTGTTGTTGGTGTTGTGGCAGTATGTTGAAAACGTAGGCGGCAGCCCTTGCCGATGAAGGGATCCATCTCCCTCCATGGGATTGAGTCCAGTTGTTCTCTTCTTAGTCACTCGTTTTTGTTGTAGCCGCATATCTGCGGAGGTCGAACAGTCCTTGTCTAGAAATTATTCTAGGTCGGTTCTAGATGGCCATTATTCGCTTTTTATCTGATATCCCAATCTTAGTAATCGTTGTGTTATTTTAAATGTAGACCCATATCTGGGTTTGGTTATAGTCTATGCTTAGTTTTTATGATTCCGTTCTATCTTTCTTTTCTTTGAAATGATTTACATTAGTCTTAACCATTTTATCTCTTTCTTTTCAGAAACGATTTCCGCTATGTTTAAACCTGAAGCACATGGCTTACCGCCAGACTTTCAACTAACAAAGTTTTCAACCTTACGCGGGTGAGGCTGTAAAATACCCCAGGATACTTTAAATAAGTATCTATTGGGTACAGAAATTTTAACAGCCAACACAGCAGCAGAAAAGAATGCAGAGCATGATGACGACTATATTGGCACAGGCATGGATTGCGCCGTTATACCCCTTAAGAAACATCCACAGTTGCGTTTGGTGCAGACCGTAGATTTTTTCTATCCCTTAGTTAATGATCCCTATACAATGGGAAAAATTGCTTTGGCCAATGTTGTAAGTGATGTTTATGCAGTGGGAGTAACCGATCTGGATAAGCTGGACATCATTTTAAGTGCACCTACCGAAATCAGTGAAGAGGAGCGTAACATCATAATGCCCCTGATAGCTGAGGGATTTCGTGATGCTGCACAGAATGCCAAAGTTAATCCTTATATTAAAAATTCCGTTATCAATCCTTGGTGTATGATTGGAGGCATAGCCTCGGCTGTAGTCAAAAGGGAAGAAGTCATTATGCCCAATAATGCCAAAGCAGGCGATCACTTGGTATTGACCAAACCCTTGGGCACCCAATTGGCTACCAATGCCTATCTATGGATGTGTGATAAGACAGAAAAGTTCGAGGAATTGCTTAAATATTACAGCGAAAAAGACATTGTTGCATCTTTTCAAATGGCGGTTAAATCCATGACTTACTTGAATAGAAATGCCGCCTTATTAATGCACAAATATCAAGCCCACGCTGCCACCGATGTTACTGGCTTCGGCCTTCTAGGTCACGCACAAAATTTGGCTGAATTTCAAAGGGATAATCTACGTTTCGTTATTGAAAAGCTGCCTATCATAACAAACATTTTGGGATTTGCCGAAAAGCTTAACTATACCAATGCTAAATTAAGGTCGGGGAAATCAGTGGAAACCTCTGGAGGACTTTTGATAGCCATGCCACCGCAAGCATCAACTGAATATTGCAGAGAATTTAATGCCATGACAAATGGAGAACAAAATGCTTGGATAGTTGGCCATGTAGCAGAGTGTGCTGTCAAGGAGGCAGTTCTAGGAGATAATGTGGAATTGCTCGAAATTATTTTGCCTGTTGACTGTTAAAATTTTGTAAATAGTTTAAGTTTTGTTAATCAATCTTGGCCTATAGAACTTATGACGATTATTTCATAAAGACAGTCAAATGTCGGGGGATAATCTGAATTTTTTTTCTTTCTTATGGCCAAGATAGGCAAATTTTTACTTTTTTCAATATACACAGTATACAACAACAGAAAAGTTTTAACTAAGTATGGAAAATATTAAGGAGGTAAGCATTCAAATGGATGACATTTTGTATCTTAAAGTCGATAGTAGAAACATTATGAGGTCATGCTACCCACCATTAAACTTAAATGGAACTTTTTCATTTTCAGATTATTTGTCCAAAGCTTCAGATATGATTTCAGTTAACATCATGATTGAAATATCCATTTTAATCAACGACATATAGATGATAAGACTTCATTTCATTTCATTTATTCAAAACACATAATGCATCAAGCTCAAGCTCAAGCTCAAGTAACTTTTGCAGAAATTTGTCCAGCAGCCGAAGAGACATAACACAAATAAGTATTCTCAGGTAGGTGAGGACAATCCACGACAACATAACTTTTTAGAGTAGATTAAGTAGCAACTCCTTCGGAATTTATTGGTTTTAGACAGATCGGTATTCGCTTATCTGACAAGGGAAGGGAAGGTTAACTTCATTAAGTACTATGGGCTGTGAAAGGTCTTCAAAAACAGCGTTACTAGAGCAGCTGTGTTAACCGCCTTCGCTATTGTATCCTCGTAAATGTTTAAAGTTGCCTTCTATGCTATATAGCCCTGAGCCTTTTGCTCATGAAGATGTCCATGTTGTAGCCACAATAGTATGGGAAGATAGCTATCCTCGTCAACCTCCATAGGTTAGTTAGCTCGTTCCAGTCCATAGGACCGATCGCCGTGGGAACTTATGACCATTGGTTATTTAAAGGCGCCAATAACTCGTCTTGTCATATCGAGTATCATAGGCACTCAGTATTTAATCAGGAGCAGGTGCCGCTCCGCATCTCACTGAGACTCTTCCCGGCAGGGGACAGCTGTGAGCACAGGCTGGTTAGCTGTGAACACAGGCTGGAACATTGATCTGATTGGTGATCATTGATGTCACGAGAAACTTAGCTGCGAGCTACCGGGAGCGTCCATAGGTTGCGGATTGTGGAATGCTCAATACAACGGCAGTCGCAGCCAATCAGCGGTATCGAGTAAAGATTCTCAGTGAGAGGCCGGGTGGCACCGGCTCTTGCACAAATATGACGCTCGAAGGCGAGTTATTAACGCCTTTAAATAAGCAATGGCCATCTGTTCCCGCGTCAATCGGTTCTTTGGACTGGAACGAGTTTGTCACACACAGGAGCTTGACGAGGATCGCCACCTCCACATGTGGCTACAACAACAACTCTTCAATCAAAACCGTTGTTTGTAGCGGTCTTTGTCAAACTCCTACAGGTCCATACGATGCATGAATGGCCTCAGTGTACAACATACTGCTACAAAACCAACAACATGGAAGAATTGCTACTAATCTAATCCTATCTTATCTAATGCTAATTGCTACTATCCCCGTGAGGATCTTTGTCACCTGATTGAGGTAGTCAATTGAGAATTGAAAAATTTATTCCTTTGTAGTTTTTTCTATGAATTCGATTTTGGTTCAATTTTTATTCTTTAGAATGATCACATGATATTATATGGATTTACAAAGATTACTCTATAAGTTAAGCTAAACTGTTTACACTTTGTTTATGACAGTGTTGAAAATATTCAAGTTTTGCCCATAAAGCTGCTGATCCACAACAGCTAATTTTACTTGGCAGCGGCATAGCGTTTGGAGATATCATTCCAGTTGGCAATATCCCAAACAGCCTCAACATAAGAGGGACGCAAGTTTTTGTATTGCAAGTAATAGGCATGCTCCCAGACATCAATGCCAAACAAAGGCACCAAACCTAAGGGGTAACAAACAAGGCATTAAGCATATAAGCAATCATATAAAGTTAAACACATTCTTACCAGTACTAGCCTCCAAGGGATCCTGATTGGGCATGGCAACAATTTGCAATTTTTGTGTTTTCTTGTTGTAGCCCAACCAACCCCAGCCAGAACCCTGTACGGCCACAGTCAATGCGGTCATTTCCTTTTTAAATGCATCCAAACTCTTCCATTGCGATTCGATGGCGCTCTTCAAATCGGCTGAAGGTTGGGTCTTTTCACTGGTCAAGTTTTGCCAGAAGATGGAGTGGTTGATGTGACCACCACCGTTGAAACGCAAAGCAGGGGCCAAAGAGATGATTTTGGTAACGTCATTTTTGCTTTGGGCCTCTGCCAATTGTTCCTCGGCAGCATTCAAGTTGTTGACATAGGTCTGATGATGCTTGGTGTGATGCAATTCCATAATCTCGCGGCAAACAATGGGTTCCAAAGCGGCATAATCATAAGGCAATTTGGGCAAGGTATGCTTGCCTCGCACAGCACTTCTAACAAAGAGAAGAAAAAAGACAATAATTAGAAATTCTTGCACATAACATTCTATATACTATATATATATGTATATAATATATATGCATATAAGATGAAGGTATGTATGATGTCGGCTTTTAGGGCTTCGATTTATGTAATCACTGATTGCCTTCGCAGCCCCTGTTTATTGTAAATACAACGGCTTTATATAAATAAACCAGTAATACTTACTTGGCTACATTGCTGACATTACGGCCGAGAGCAAACATTTTTGCTTTATTTTTGATTTACTTTGCTTAACCGGTAATCTTCAACAAATCACAAAATCTAAACTTATTTCACACCACTAAGCCCAGAACTATTCTACAGCAACGGCGTCAAAATTGTGACTGCACTCTGTGATGTATTATAAACGGTTATTCGGGTTTGTTTGAGAACAAATTGAACTAGGTGCCTGGGCCAAGAGGACAAAGAACCCGCGAATATAAATATTTAACTCGTATATATAAATTTTGTTTCAGCTTTGGCATTTACCACCTGCGTAAAATTAGCGACTTTGCCAGTTTTCGATAGCAAAAAATTTTCAAAAATCACAGGGTGACACAAAGTAATGAAAAAAATCAAAAGGTAAAAAAATATCAATTGTTTTTAGTTTCGGTCGCCAGATAATTAAGCTGTGAGCTATATACTTCCAGCCTGGAGGTCAGATACGGAATTCGTTCAAATACCATATCGAAGGTGAGATCATTACCTTGTATTTGGTATACCGCACTTACCATGATCAGTTGGTTTGTTGAACAAAACTTCTAGATTTCTGTTTTGAAACTAGAGTGCAGGACAAAAATTTCAGTCTGAGGGCAATAAATTGACTTCCTTCAGTACCTTTAGTTTGGTGTATCGCTCATACCCCAGAACTGTTCTTCGTAGAACAATCCTTCCAGATTGCTGTTTAAAAACTAGAGGGCATCACACTAAATCCAGTCTCGAGGCCACAAATGGACTTCGTTCAAAAAGTGCATATATAAAATTAAAGCGGAGATCAACGCCTTTATTTTGATGTATTACACATACCCCAGAACTGTTTTTTTCATAGAACAATACTTCCACATTTCTTTTGAGGAACTGCAGGGCAGGGTACAAAATTCAGGCTGGAAGCCATAAATGGACTTCGTTCTTAAAAGTGTGTATACCAAATTAGAGGGGATATCAATACAGAGCATTAGAAGGAGATAACCACCGCTAAACATCGCCAGCATTGGAACCCAGCGTTTAGCGTCATAGACGGACATGGTAACCTCTGCGTTCCAATGGTCTTCCGCTCCAGAACAAAATGCAGGGCCCCTAAAGATTGCTACACCCATTCAGAAGCGTATAAAATTCCCAAATTCCTAATAAACTAATGAAAACTTTGGCCATAAGCGCCGGGCGCCCCTTTCCATTATGTATCTAACTGTGTACACAGAAAGTCAGGGAAAAGGCGAGATGCTTTCAGGCCAGAGCTACCGTTTCGGGAAAACGCCTCCCAATTCGTCAATAAGGAAGGACCCCCTGGAACATAGTCCGTCACACCGTATATTCTGCCACCACGCCGCATCACCAGCCCCCAGCGCTGGAAGAACGCTTCAAGATTCTTTTAGTCTAAGAGCGACTTCGTTGTAGCTCACCCAACACATAGGTGCAAAGGCATTGAATCGAGTATTTACATTCAGCGTCTCTCTTGGGGCTCTTCTCCATGAACCCGAAGATTAATACCACTGCGTTACCCTGTACTTTCTTCGGAGCACACAGCTGCGAAAAGCCAGACTGTCATAGGGAAGAATCGGCCTAACCACCACCTTAAACATCCCCTTTTGATCTTTTCCTTGACGTTCCTTTTTTCAGTTTAGTTTCCGTTCACAATCACGCTATGCTTCACATGGTTTTCGGAGAGAGCGGTAGTTCCACTTCATCCATGAAAAATTGCAAACTTGCCAAGGATCATGCCATTAAGGTATATACGAGATACTTCACTCATTTGACACCACTGTTGACATTTTTCTGATGTTCTCGTAAGGATTCGAATCCATGTCAACCAACCGACCTGTAGTGTGACCATGATAACAATGATGGGTCGAGAAGGTTTTTATACCCACCGCCATAGGATGGGGATATTCTTGATCGTCTTGACATTTCAAGTCGATTAAGCCATATCCGTCCGTCCTCGCTTGCGCACTTCTTTGGAAATCACGATAGCGGTCGAACGTGTGGAGCTAGCTGCGCGAAATTTTGCCCAGATACTTCTTATTAATGTAGGTCGTTGGGGATTGCAAATGGGCCATATCGGTTCAGATTTGTGTACAGCTCCCATATAAAGTGGGCCTTCGACTTGGCTTCTTGAGCTCCTAAAAGCTGCAATTATTAACCGATTGGGTAGAAATTTTGCACACATTGTTCCGTTACGACTTCCAACAATCGCGCCAAGTATGGTCTGAATAGGTCTATAATCGGATATAGCTCCCATAAAAGCCGCAGTTGTTATCCGATTGAGCGGACATTTTCCACGTAGGGTTCTGTTATGACTTCCAAAAATCATGACAAGTATGGTCCAAACCGATGTATAACCTGATATAGCTACTATAAAAACCGATTTCCTGATTTGACATCTCAAGCCCAGGGAAGCCTCACATTTTATCCCATAGGGCTGAAGTATGTACCTAGTGTTTTGTTTCGACTTCCAACGATCGTCTCACGTACGTCCAAATCCTTTGTGTAAACCATTAGCAGAATCCATGGTGGCGGCTTCCCAAGATACGGCCGGGCCGAACTTAGCAAGCTTTTACTTGTTAAAATACACTTCCATCAGCAGGTTTGTTTTATTTACCCAATAAGCGGCTAGCCGTATACCCGTCTATTTATTGCCGATTATTAATGACATTGTTGTTAAGCGTTAAAAATAGAAAACATATGTTGTCATCATTCAATCTGAATGGCAATGACTAAACGAGGATGAACGCAAAGTAATAATTCAATGAATAAACGTTCTGGAATGCAAAAATTTTTGCTAATTTAAATTGAATCACAATTATGAACTCCGAGAAACGTTTTTTTTATAATTAAAATGACTTTTTGAGTGTCACGTTGAAAAATGCAACTCTGCAAACAAATGCTACAAAAGCAGCGCTCAAAAGCAAAACAATTTTTAGCTATGACGCCTTAAAACACTACTTCACGTACGGCAACACAGAATGACGCTCAATTTTAGTCCTCAAAGTTGAATAGTTTTTAACTTCTGCGCTTTGCTTTTGTGGATTTGTTTGCAGAGTTGCGTTTTTCAACGCAACGCTCAAAAGCAAAGCACCCATTTACGTACAGTTACTTTCTTCAGCACAAGATTTTGTGATTTTTAAGTTACAAAAAAACCGAAGAGTGCCGAACGAAAAAAAGTCACTAGGTGGACGCTTTTAGCATTTTTAGCAAGTGCTTTTTACCCTATTTTGTAAGTTTGAGTTTTTTTGTGTCGCTTTTTGTCACGGGGAGCCTATTTCATTTAACAAAAATCGTCCCACAAATATTCCATTAAGGGATGGGGCATATGTATTTCTCTCAAATCAGTGAGTGAAGTCCGATTAAAATTTTACCCAAAGATCAGCGGGCACTTTCGCCAAGTCCAAACGAAGCGCTAATTAAGACACTTCTTAGAAGAAAAGTTTCATATGGCTGAATATATCACAAATGTCAAGGAGAAAATTTTCACTGAACATGTTCCCTGGTGTTCCACCCATGATTAAAACCTCGGCGTTCTGATGGGTCAATTTTTTTTTACAATTTTTATTACGCTTTTTTTTTTGGTAAATTGTTGGCATCACTGCCTACTGACATGATTTTGTTGTGTCTGATCCAAAATGTCTTTTTGTCTTATACCCATATAGAACATGAGGGACCAGGGTGGCGTATGACGTATATGGGTATAATTATCGATTAGTAATCATACGCACCCAAGTACAATTAACACGACAAGGATATTACATTAAATGGATAATCTTTTTCGCCGATTTATATTTGCCACGAACTTTATGGCATCTCTCTGAGCTATGACATCCACAGATACAGGATCGCTGACACGAAATGTTACCAACTCAATTGCCCATATTTTTCTGTGTTCAAATATTTGTTTTATTAATTCCAATGACAAAAATGTCTGGAAGTTATCTCAAGCTCACAATTCATTCACTTTTGTTCGATATGATCACATTTTTCCTTGACTATTGAAAAGAATCGGTCAAAAACCGAGTTATAAGCTGCATGTAATGTAATCTGCCAGTATGTTGGCCCTCTTATCGAACGCCAGCAACTCTCTCGTCCTTCTACGGTCGATGACAGGGTAGAGCGCCTTTGCAGTCCGGCAATCATTTCCTGGTATCCCCTCATGCCAAGGAACCCATGTCAGCGTAATATCGTGGGCCCGGAGCCTATCTGGATTCTGCCAAAAATTTACCCTTATTAACTGAGTTTGTATTTTAATTATTTTGGTCTCAAGAAGTCATATGGAGATATCGGTACTTGAGGGAGCCTATATCACCATATTGACCGATTCGGATAAAACTTGGCACTGATGTTGTATGTCATTGGGCCAAATTTCAGCCATATCGGATAAAAATTGAGGCTTCTAGGGGCAGAAGAAGTTAAATGGGGGAATCGGGATCGGACCGATTCGGATAAAAATTGGCACTGATGTATGTCATTGGGCCAAATTTCAGCAAAATTTCAGCCAAATCGGATGAAAATTGATCGGTTTATATGGGGGCTATATCTGTTAATAGACCGATTCGGATCATACTTGGCATTTATGTTGAAAGTCATAGCTCAAGTTTTTGTTCCAAATTTCAGCCAAATCTGATGAAAATTAAGAAATCAAATCGGAAGATCGGTTTATATGGTTGCTATATCTGTTTATAGACCGATTCGGATCATACTTGGCATTTATGTTGGAAGTCATAACTGAAGTTTTTGTTCCAAATTTTAGCCAAATCGGATGAAAGTTGAGGCTTCTAGGGGCTCAAGAAGTCGATTCAGGGGATCGGTTTATATGGTGGGTGTTGGAAGCAATATCTCAAGCCTTTATTCCAAATTTCAGGCAAATCGAATGAAAATTGAGTCTTCCAATGGCTCAAGAAGTTAAATCCGAGGATCGGTATATATGTGGGCTATATTTGTTTGTAGACCGATGTGGATCATATATGGCATGGATGTTGGATATCATAACTCAAGTCCTCGTTGCAAATTTTAGCCAAACCGGATGAAAGTTGAGGCTTCTAGGGGCTCACAACTCGGGGAATTGGTTTCTAGGGTGGGTATATCCAAATCTGAACCGATATGAATGATATGAATCCCCAACAACCTACACCAAAAAGAAGTACCTCTGCGAATTTTCAAGCGACTATCTTTACGCGTTCAACCGCTATCGTGATTTCGACAAACGGACGGACGGACATGGCTAGATCGACTCGGAATTTCGAGACGATCCAGAATATATACACTTTATGGGGTCGCAGATCAATATTTCGAGGTGTTACAAACGGACTGACTAGATTAGTATACCCCCATCCTATGGTGGTGGGTATAACAAATTTAGTTTAAGGGCATAATTTTATTCTACGTACCAAACTTCTGTCAAACCAGAAAAATTAAAGTTTCTAGGAACCTAATAAGGATAATCAAAAAAGCGATTTGTATGGGAACAATATCAGGTTATGGACCGATTTGGATCGCACTTAGCGCAGTTGTTGGTAGTCATAACAGAACACCACATGCAAAATTACAGCCAAATCGGACAAAAAATTCGGCTTCCAGGGCCTAAAGATGTCAAATCGGGAGGTCGGTTTATATGGGAGCTATATCAGATTATATACCGATTTGGACTGTACTTGGCACAGTTGTTAGAAGTCATAACAGAACACTATGTACAAAATTTAAACCAAATCGTGCAAAAATTGTGGCTTCTAGGGGCTGAAAAAGTCACAACGGAAGATCGGTTTAAATGGGAGCTATATCAGATTATAGACCGATTTGGACCTTACTAGGCACAGTTATTGGGAGTCGGAACAGAACATTGCATGCAAAATTTCAGACAAATCGGACGAAAAATTCGGCTTGTATGGGCTCAAGAAGTCAAATCGGGAAGTCGGTTTATATGAGAGCTATATCTGATTATAGACCGATTTGGACCGTACTAGGCACAGTTGTTGGAAGTCTAACAGAACACTATGTGTGCAAAATTTCAAGCGGTCGGCTTTACGCTTGCGACCGCTATCGTGATTTCGACAGACGGACGGTCGGACATGGCTAGATCGACTTAGAATGTCGGGACGATCAAGAATATATATGTTTTATTGGATCTTAGATGAATATTTCTAGGTGCTACAAACGGAATGACTTGATTAGTATACCCCCATCCTATGGTGGTGGGTATAATACGCATATGAGGCATTAATTCAATACTATATATCGGAAGATCGGGTAATTTATATGGCAGCTATATCCAAATATGTTTCGATCTGGACGATATTCAACAAACAGGTGTAAGGTTCTATCAAAACGGACTATTTCAAATGTCATCCAAATCGGATAAAAATGCCCCTTTTATGGGCTCACTCTATATCGGGAGATCGGACTGTACGACAGCTATATCCAAATATGGTCCGATCTGGACGATATTCAAAAGGTTAAGAGGAGTACCGGAACTCGCTGTGCCAAATATCATCGAAATAGGATGAAAATACTGCTCTTATAGGCTCATTACACTACATCAGGAAATCGGTATATATGGCAGCTATATCCAAATATGTTCCGATCTGTACCACATTTGACAGGAATGGGTAGGGGTCTAACAGAACACAGTGTGAAAATGTTCATCGAATTCGGTTAGTACATGAATCTTTTATGGCCTCAATACCCTATATCGGGAGATCGGTCTATACGGCAGCTATATCCAAATATAGTCTGATCTGAAACGTACTTCAGAGAAATGGTTAAGGGTCTACCACAACTCGCTGTGCCAAATATCATCGAAATAGGATGAAAATGCTCCTCTTATAGGCTCATTACACTACATCAGGAAATCGGTATATATGGCAAATATATCCAAATATGGTCCGATCTGTACCACATTTGACAGGAATGGGTAGGGGTCTAACAGAACACAGTGTGAAAATTTTCATCGAATTCGGGTAGTAAATGGATCTTTTATAGCCATAATACCCTATATCGGGAGATCGAGGGGTCGGTCTATACGGCAGCAATATCCAAATATAGTCTGATCTGAAACGCACTTCATAAAAATTGATAGGGCTCTACCAGAACTCACTGTATCAAATTTCATCGAAATCGGATAAAAATTTACCAGTTTATTGCCTCAAGACTTTAAGTCTGGAGATCGGCCAATATAGCGGCTATATATAACTAAAATCCGATATTATGAGATCAGAAGGTCAGGTTTATATACAAAGAATACTAAATCATCAAAAATTGTTTAAATTTTTTTTTTATACCCAAAATATCTGAAAAATTTTAAATACCCAAAAAAGAGCGTTGGGTATTTACCTGGTAAAAACTTAACTCTAGTCATGTTGTTAAAGGAAAAGAAGATGATTCGGCCAGAAAGTTATTCAGCCATGGTAATAATCTCGACAGAAGGGAAAGACTGAACGATCAATAAATCATTCTTCTGAAAGTTTTACTGTATTTGAAATTTTGTTGTTGTCAGTATAAGCCTACATACAATTCCACTTCAGGTTTTATCTGCACACTTTAAGTTGATATGTTACTCATCTTCTGTAGATTCTCGACGAATAACATATTCAAGTTTTGTTTTTTTTTTCGAACCGGAACTTTTGTTTTTGGTAACAACAATGCATTGCACTTGGGCAATTCTAATTAAATAAATTTGTCAAACTTGATGTTGGCTCTGTATGTATGAATATTCAAATAGAAGAAGAATAAGCCAGCGAATCCGCTTCTTGCACGTGACTAACTTTGCGTTCTCATTCTCGGTTACGGATGTATTGTAGTATGCCCCTAAGACCAAGTGCACTTCATTGAAATCTCCCATACCCATGCGCATGCGCATTATAATTTTCATAAATTAACAACTGTTATTTGAGGTACTCGAAATTGTTGAAATAATGTTTGCCAAACAATTATAAAAGTAACAAATTACGTTCTCGTACATTGGAGGCTGGTGCACTCACTCATTCACCTCCATTCCTTTTCCAAATTCGACATTGTTGTCACGAAGCAAGACGTGTCTCATCGGCAAAAGTAGAAGAAGAACAGTTGGATGAATGAACAAGCGCTCAGCTCATTACGCAATTCTCGCACAAGTACCTACCACAGCTCAGGCAGACAGACAGACAGACAGCCAGTAAACAATGATCTTATGATTTTGTAGCAGCAATAACAGCAGTTGATGCCACAAACGGAGGCATTCTGCACGAAACACATTTAAGATATGTATTAAGTCAAGATGCCGCTCTAACTACGATTTGTGCCATCAAATGCAGCAAAAGAAGAAGGCCCTGCAATCGTTCTACTCTACGCAGGAGCAGCATCTTCAAAACATGTGAAATATGATCGTCACTATTCCATGCAAGCCACATTCGCAGTCATCAACACCGCAGCCAAGTTAAATGGTTGCATGGAAGCCTGACCTGGCCTGGTCTGGCTGCTATCAAAGCATCGAACAAAAGCTCTCCATGATTCATGATTATGACATGATGACGTGGAGTTGTCCTTCATATGACTCTAAGCAATTCATTAATGAGAGCATTTTTTGTTGTTGTTTTCTTTGCCACGTTTTTTGTTTTTTTATGTGGCCTGAAGTTCACACAATCTCCGTCTGCCGAGATGCGTTTAGCCTCAACTCATATTTTTAAACTCTGTGGTCAACTGACGGTTTTCTATGATGGATGATCGCAAGCATGCTGCAGTTTGCGAATGAATGTCTGTTGCCGTTGAAGTAGCCTTTGCCACTTTGCCATTGACATTAAGAGCAGTAGCAATGTGTGTTGATTTCGAATGTTCAGCCTCTGTGGCTCGTGTTCAATGTATGCATTCACATCACTCAGCCTGCTAAACGTCTTCCACAAGCCCTCACTTTGTTTTTTATTTTTCTTTCATTTCAATGCCTTCATTTTATCAATGCCACTGAGTTTACCTATGTCAATTTTAAAAAGGTTGCATTTATGTGCAGTAATTGTTGAAAGAAAAGATTATTTATGGTCAGTCAAAGTGTTCTTTCATGATTTACTATTGTGTAACACTATATAAAAAATTTGTTATTAATCTTGTTGATGGGAAGAAGGGAACCCCTTCTTTCGGATAGCCAATATAGCCGAAATACTAAGGCAGAAGGAGCCGATGGTTTGCCAGGAAATCGGCCAATGGATTGCCTGTAAACCGACTAGAGAATAATAAGGCAGCATTAGCCGATGGTTTGTCAATTGAGCAATGAACTATTTAAGACCGCAGGCAGCATGAAGACATATGAGAGCAATCATTGCAGATTTGGAAAAAAAAAATTGGAAGGAATTTACCAAAATGAGTCTGGCAATTAACGGAGATTGCATCATGTTGTTAAAGTCAACGTTCATGGCACCAACTGAATTAACCCAAATGCTTGTGGAAGAGCCCAAACAAATACTGAATGTTATTAACTTTGCTATTGTGTAACACAACTGAAATTTGTTGTTAATTTTGTTGATGTTTTTTGGGAAGAGTGACAGAAATAGCAGTATTCAGTAAGGCAGTGGGAGCCGATGGTTCACCAGTAAACCGGTTAGAGAATGAAAAGGCAGCAGTAGCCATAAAAAACCACAGGCAACATGAAGATGTATGCGAAAAATCATTGCAGACTTGGCAAAAACATTTAAAGGAATTTTGAAAAGTGAGTCTGTCAATTATCAGACTTCGTTGTTGAAGCCAATATTCATGGCAACAACTGACGGCGCTTCAATAGTCCACCTACTGCTAAATAGTCAACAGGATCCAAAGGATATACATCACAACCGCACTGAGGATGACACCATCAGAGGCACTAAATTTAATGCTACATCTAATGCCTCTGGACATTGTGGTTAGACAAATTGCTTTGACCACTGGCGTGTGGCTAAGGGAGCTTTCTCTTTGGTCATGTGGTGGCTGCGGACACTGTTGTCCTTGATACAATGTCCGATGTTCCAGGCAGTGGAGATTACACTCTATCTGAGCTAATAGAAGTAACATTGACTTCTATACGGATGACAAACTAGACGACAAGGTGGGCTTTGGGGTTGGGTGTTGCAATTAAGGAAGCGGCGGAATGGTTAATGGTTATAATGGCAGCCAGGCAGCCATTAAATCCCTGGAGAACATTTTTCTGGACACTAAAACCGCCCTCGACTGTCGCTCAGATCTCTCAACGAGTAGGCTGAACAGTTCAAAATTCACCTGTACTGGGTGCCGAGCAACAGAGATATCCCAGGGAATTGTAAAGCGGACGAGCTTGCGAGACTAGGAACTACCCTACACATTCCAGGGAAACTGAAATCTGTGGGTATGCCTCTAGCGACATGTAAGCTAAGTTTTCACGACCAGGCTCGAAGGACAACGAATAATAGATGGTCACAAAGAGGGGGCCGTGAGCATTCCAAAACTATGTGGCCTAATCTAGACTTAAAGAGGTCTACCGCTTTGCTATCACTGACTAGAACAGACGCAGATCTCCTAACGAGATAACTGAACAGTTCAAAATTAACCTGTATTGGGTGCCGAGCAACAGAGATATCCCAGGGAATTGTAAAGCGGACGAGCTTGCGAGACTAGGAACTACCCTACACATTCCAGGGAAACTGGAATCTGTAGGTATGCCTCTAACAACATGTAAGCTAAGTTTTCACGACCAGGCTCGAAGGAAAACAAATAATAGATGGTCACAAAAAGTAGGCTGTGAGCATTCCAAAACTATGTGGGCTAATCTAGACTTGAGGTCTACCGCTTTGCTATCACAAACTAGAACAGACGTCTCAGTCAGTGTGTCCGTTATGACAGGTCACTGTCTAATCGGAAAACATGCTGATAGGTTAAAGGTTGCCAGCAATGACTTTTGCAGAAGCTGTTAGGTAATCAAAGAAGAAGAGACTATAGAACACCTTCTGTATGTGTGTCCCGCACTAGCAGTCAGAAGGAGTTCAACTTCAGGTTTTCATTTCTTTGAGAACCTGTCTATGATTTAGCGGATTCAACAGTAGGAACTGGAAGGCATCTTCTTTCGTTTGTTCCTGTGGTATCGCAATCGATGAAAACCTCCAAGTGAGTCTGATGGCAGACTGCCACTTAAACCTAAGCTTACCCTACCACTAAAATTTACTTTTGAAATGGCATAAATAAGCTGATTTTTAGAAATTCGAATACAGGAAAAAATGCATGGTGTAAAATTCAACCCAAAGAACCCATATGAGCGCATTTGGCCGCTCAAGTGCGCATAAGCGCAGCGCGTTGTTATGTAACTCCACAGACACGCTCGTAAGATTAAAGGCTATGTAACTTGATCTCAATGGTAGTTTCCTTCATAATAGAAAAAAAAATGCCAAAAAATTTCAACTTAAAATTTACTTGAAAATAAAATCGTTTTCAGTTAAAAATTAATTGACTCAATCATTTTTAATTGAATATGATTTTTTTCAATTACAGTCGTGATTGACATTTTTGCCATTTTCAATTAAAAAATTAATTGAATCTAAAAAATTTGTTCAATCGCAACGTGATCGAAAATTTTGTAATTTTCAATTAAAAAATTAATTGATTTAATCATTTTTATACCCTCCACCATAGGATGGGGGTATACTAATTTCGTCATTCTGTTTGTAACTACTCGAAATATTCATCTGAGACCCCATAAAGTATATGTATTCTTGATCGTCGCGACATTTTATGTCGATCTAGCCATGTCCGTCCGTCTGTCCGTCCGTCCGTCTGTCTTTCGAAAGCACGCTATCTTCCGAAGGAGTAAAGCTAGCCGCTTGAAATTTTGCACAAATACTTCTTATTAGTATAGGTCGGTTGGCATTGTAAATGGTTCATATCGGTCCATGTTTTGATATAGCTGCCATATAAACTGATCTTGGGTCTTGACTTCTTGAGCCTCTAGAGTGCGCAATTCTTATCCGATTGGAATGAAATTTTGCACGGCGTGTTTTGTTATGATATCCAACAACTTTGCCAAGTATGGTTCAAATCGGTCCATAAACTGATATAGCTGCCATATAAACCGATCTTGGGTCTTGACTTCTTGAGCCTCTAGAAGGCGCAATTCTTATCCGATTTGAATGAATTTTTGCACGTAGTATTTTGTTATAATACCCAACAACTGTGCCAAGTGTGGTTCAAATCGATTAATAACCTGATATAGCTGCCATATAAACCGATCTGGGATTTTGACTTCTTAAGCCTCTAGAGGCGGCAATTATTATCTGATTTGCCTGAAATTTTGTACGACGAATTCTTTCATGGCCATCAACATACGTGTTTATTATGGTCTGAATCGGTCTATAGCCCGATATAGCTCCCATATAAATCTATCTCTCTATTTTACTTCTTGTGCCCCCAAAGGGCGCAATTCTTATTCGAATTGGCTGACATTTTACACAGGTCTCCAATATATAATTTAATTGTGGTCCAAACCGGACCATATCTTGATATCGCTTTAATAGCAGATCAAATCTTTTCTTATATCCTTGTTTGCCTAAGAAGAGATGCCGGGAAAAGAACTCGACAAAAGCGATCCATGGTGGAGGTTATATAAGATTCGGCCCGGCCGAACTTAGCACGCCTTTATTTGTTTTAATTAAAGTAAATTTAATGAAAGGCTTTTTGGTCCCCTACTATATAAAAGAAAGAATACTTCAAAGACCCATACGTCTCACATTTGTTAAATCTGTAGCCATGGCAGCCGGTTCTACGCGCCGGATTAACCCGATAGAGTCTTTCATCCGCCTAGGGCTAACGCCTCAGTGCACAGTACACTGCTATGACAACAACAACAAATCTATAGAGCACCCCTACCCGACACCCGAATTTTTTGCAGAATCCCCGCGAATGTGGGTACCCACGGACCTTTGCCATATCCGATTCTTATCCGATTTAACATTTATGTTCCGAATCGGTTCATAACCTGATAAACCTTCAATAGCAAAGCAATTCTTATGCATTATCCTTTGTTTGTCTATAAAGAGATACCGGGTAAAGATTTTGACAAATGCGAACCATGGTGGAGAGTATATAAGATTCGGAACAGGCGAATGTAGCACGCTTTTACTTGTTATTTCTGTGTATTCTACCATGTCTCGGATTATTGGATTTGACCCTGGTCTTGGCGATCCGATCAGAATTAATGACATTTTTATTTGTTATACTCCCAAATGTTATCAGAGTTGGCCGATATTTGTATGTGAAGTAAAGTTGCGGGTCTGGCTTTCACATTGACATATTAGTTGATGCATCTTTCTTAGAAACCGATATTCCAATTTGGCTACTTTATCCACTAAAGGACTCACTTTAGATCTAAAATCTCAAGGGATTTTATTTCTTAACGTTAATTCTCCTAAAGGGGAGTGAGTCGAACTAATGACAATGAGAACGAGAATCACCAGAAATCGAAGTATTTAATTGACTACTGAAATGAAATTGCCAGACAACTGATGGATCACAGACAACACGCCATCGTCATACGTTTCTAGCTTAGCCAAATCTATCACCAGTACCGTAGTGTAACTCTCTAACCTCCCGACTGGCGGGCCTACAGTTCATAGCCTGATAATTTAAAGCGACACTCCCCTTTGGGAGAAATAACATGATAGGCAACCATAATCAGTATATTATTTCTTTAAGGAGTTGGAGGAAACCCAGCATTTAAATCCTCCCACACATATAAGATTTCATATCTAAAAAACTGTTTTAATAAATTCACAAATAACAACTAAATATGCCACTTTCGATTTACTTACAGGTATGTAAAACCTATAGTGAAACTAATTAATGCAAGCATTGACATGGTTGTTCGTTTGGTAAGTAACTCATACACTCTGCGCCAAAAGTGGGTATACACTTGTTGTTTCAAAACGTGGGTGGAAGAAGATACAATAAAAGTTATAAAAGTCTAACTAATTTCAAGACAATGCTTAAGGATGAGCACAAGCAACCATTAAAGGGGAAGGAGGAAGAAGAAGTCTAAGAAAACATTGAATGTTGGCAACTATGACTTTCAAATAGCCATTGACTTTCTTTACCCCTGTAAACAGAGGAAAGTGGAAGAATACATCTCGAAACTTGATATTGACAATGAAAAAAAAAAAGCGCGAAAGAACTTACTTCAATCGCCCTTGTAATCATAGATTCTACAGGGTCGCTAACACAAAGTGTTACCAATTCAAAGGACTACATTTTTTGGTGAAACATGGTTTTGTACATGCCAATGAAGGATGGGTGTATATTCATTTTGGCATTCCGTTTGCAATACATCCAAATATGTAATTTCCGATCCTATAATTTAAAAAAAATTCTTAGTCATCGTAAAAATCTAAGGTGATCTAGCTATGTCCGTCTGCCTATCGAAATCATGCTAGAGATGGTAAACTATCGATAATCGCAACATTCGATATTTCTAATAAAAATATCGGTTGTATCGATATTATTGTTAATTTCCCATTACCTGTATTTCAAACGAAAGTAAGAAGAAACCAGTAAGGAAAGGCAAAAGACGGGCGGAGCCGACGATATAATACCCTACTCCTACCCTTCAATTATAAATTCGGGCAATATATAAAAATATATGTAAATATATGAGAGCTATATCTATGCCTGAACCGACTTTCAAGCAGATCGTTTGAAAATTGTTGTTACTACGGCTGTATAAGTGCAAATCCTGCGATAAATATGTATGGGTGCTACATCCAAATTTGAACCGATTTTAATGAAAGCTCGCAAACATTAACAAAGCTGTCCGTGCCAAATTTTGTGCAGAACGGTGGAAAATTATAGCTACTACGGCCATTTAGATGAAAATTGGGCGATACATATATATGGAAGCTAACTTCAAATCTGAACCGATTTTGATTAAATTTTGCAGATATGTAACAAAACAATCCGAGCCATATTTTGTGCAGTTCGGTTGCAATTTGTAGTAACTACGGCCATTTAAGTGCAAATCGGCGATACATATATATGGGAGTTTTATCTTAATCTGAACCGATTTTTACCAAGATCAATAGCATTCGTCCTTGGCCCAAAAAAGTGATATGTGCAAAATTTCGTGATGATTGATTACAAGAATACATGGACTCACTGATTGACGGACGGACAGACAGACAGACGGACGGACAGACGGACGGACGGACGGACAGATGGACATGGCTTAATCGAATCAGAAAGAGCTTCTGAGTCGATCGGTATACTTATCAATGGGTCTAGCTCTTTTCCTTCTTAGCATTGCAAACAAATGCACAAACTTATAATACACTGTACCACAGTGGTGGTGTAGGGTATAAAAACCAGGAGATCGATTTATATAGAAGCAATCTAAATGCACAGACCGAATAAGAACAAATTTAATAAAGTCAGTTGAAAGTCATGAGAAAAATCATTGTACAACATTTTTTGCGCGAAATGTATCTTAAAAGATACACTCCATGTCGAATAGCTTTTTTTTCCTCAATTTTGCAAAGAATTTAACGTTGCCGATTGTATCGACAGAAAAAATATCAATCGATATTCAGGCAAGAAATAAAAAAATCGATAGTATCCATCGATATTTTGCCAGCTCTTAATCACACTTAAGTCATAAAATGCTCATTTATTATCTAATTTCGCTGAAATTTGACAAAGCGAGTTATGTTGGACCCGTATCAAGCTTTGTCAAGATCGGACTATATATGGATATAGCTGCCATACCGATACATATACCGATCTCCCGATTTAGGATTTTTGGTCCACAACAGAAGCATTTGTTACTCGATTTCGCTGACATTTGGTACAGCGAGCTATGTTAAGAGACATCATGTCCGTATCGAGGATGATCATAATCGGACGATATTTGGATATAGCTATCATATGTACCGATCTCCCGATTTAAGGTATTGGACCATAGAAAACACATTTAGTACAAGGTGTTGTGTTTGGATCCTCGATATCCGCATTGAGTATGGTTTGGATAAGACCATATTTTGATATTGTTTGTGTTGGTCGTTGTTAAAAGGCTGAAGGTAAATTCATCTGCAAGTTTTTCCAACATTTTGATATATGTGCAATGTTTGGTACAATGTAAGTTTCAAAGCGGTCTCTGCTTAAAATATGGCACAATGAAAAGATGCCTTCCAAAATTGCCGTATGTTTTCATGTTGAAATAATTGATGAAACCAAATTTTTGGCTACGAAATAGGTGCAAATATAAAAATGTTTATAAAGGGTGATTTTTTAGCTATTATCGTTTTGGCAACACTGGTTTAAACAGCTAACGCACGTTTCGTGTTTTGAATCACTGTCAAACATCTTCAGTTTGATCTATAATTTAACCATGAATCGTCTAACAAACGAACAACGCTTGCAAATTATTTAATTTTATTATCAAAATGCATGATCTGTTAGGAAAGTATATGTGTGTGTTTTCAGCAACGAAGCTTATTTTTGGCTCAATGGGTACGTAAAAAAGCAGAATTGTTGGTTTTGGCCAAAAGTATTTCAAGAGTTGCCAATGCATCCAGAAAATGTCACAGTTTGGACCAATTTTTGTGGGCTGGTGACATCATTGGACCGTACTTCTTCAAAGATGATATGAATCGCAACGTAACAGTGAATGGTGGGCGCTACCATGAGATGATATCAAACTTTTTTTTTGCCCAAATACAAGTGCTTGACTTGCATGACATGTGGTTTCAACAAGACGATGCCACATGTCACACAGCACTTGTAACAATGGACTTATTGAGAGGCAAGTTAGGTAAATATTTTATTTCATATTCGGAACCGGTCAATTGGCTGCCTAGATCGTGCGATTTAACGCCTTTAGACTATTTTTTGTGGGGTTATGTTAAAGCTCATGTCTATACAGACAAGCGCGCTTAAAATGTCAAACTGGAAGACAACATTGAGCACTTATTCGTTAGATATCAGCTGAAATGTTGGAAAGAGTATGCCAAAATTGGACTAAGCGGATGGACCATTTGAACCACATTAAATTATATGGACCACATTAAATTACATGGACCACATTAAATTATATGGACCGTACTATCCATTCAAATAAAGATTTCATGCATTTTTCTGCAGTTTATGTGTGTGTGTGTTTTGTTTTTGAAAAACTTTCCTATAGCTCTTAAAAAACCACGCTTTAGTTGCCCAATATATTTTCTTCCAAGTAAGTTAGTTTAATACCTACATGCCAAATTACAGACCTCTAGCTCCATTTGTAAAGAAAGTACAAAATGGTACCAACAAGTACCAAATAGTACCAATTGAAGCGCTAAACGTACTGTTTCTCCCACTACCGGTACGATTTTCGATACTTTTTATACCCTCCACCGTAAGGTGGGGGTATATTAATTTCGTCATTCTGTTTATAACTACTCGAAATATTCGTCTGAGATCCCATAAAGTATATATATTCTTGATCGTCGCGACATTTTATGTCGATCTAGCCATGTCCGTCCGTCCGTCTGTCTGTCGAAAGCACGCTAACTTCCGAAGGAGTAAAGCTAGCCGCTTGAAATTTTGCACAAATACTTCTTATTAGTGTAGGTCGGTTTTTATTGTAAATGGGCCATATCGGTCCATGTTTTGATATAGCTGCCATATAAACCGATCTTGGGTCTTGACTTCTTGAGCCTCTAGAGTGCGCAATTTTTATCCGATTGGAATGAAATTTTGCACGACGTGTTTTGTTATGATATCCAATAACTGTGTCAAGTATGGTTCAAATCGGTCCATAACCTGATATAGCTGCCATATAAACCGATCTTGGGTCTTGACTTCTTGAGGCTCTAGAGGGCGCAATTCTCATCCGATTAGAATGAAATTTTGCACGACGTGTTTTGTTGATATGGCTCCAGTAGCATGACAATTTTTATCCATTATCCTTTGTTTGGCTATAAAGAGATACTTTAACCCCAAAATGTGTTATTCATTTGTGATGATAAATTAAGTTTAAGCTATGTTTTGAGATTTGGGTTCGTGGAATATATTGACTCGATTTAGGACTGTTTAAAAGAGATTTGGGTTCGTGGAATATATTGACTCGATTTAGGACTGTTTAAAAGAAATTCTTAACACTTATTACTAAAACTCTTGCAACTAAAATGATGCATGGAAATTGAAAAAATTTTATAATTAAATCAACGATCCCCATAATGTCTGTTTGAATATAAAATATAACATCATGCCATGATACATATTTTTGGCTACAGAGTGTAGCTTTAAAGCGTTTGCGCGTAAATTAGGGTGACCATATATCGATGGTGATATGCATGATATATTTTTTAGCTCTTTTACAAGTGTGTACACTTGAAAGCTGGTCACCCCTATATATCATTATTATTGTGAAAAACTAAAGCCATTGTCATTTAATCACAATTTCCCACAGTATTAAATAGACCTTTGACCAATAGACATCTATATTGAAATATATATACAACATAAGCCGGCAATTTGATAACAAAAGAAAAGAAGACATATTATTTTAGTGTATAATGAACGAGTGTAAATACTTACGTTTTTGGTGTATTTTGGGATTTATTGTTTCGCTGTATGCCACCTATGTGGAAATAAATTTGATATTAAATAGTCAATACAAGGCTCTGTGTGATTTAGCTCCAAAAATCAGCTGTACCAAGGCTTTTGCTTCGCCGTAAGTAGAGAAAGAGCAGTCGGGCTGAAGCCAATTACAAAAAAAAAATAATATGAAGTAATTTTTGATATTTCTTTTAGATATGGCAAAGGTTTTGGCTTATTGAATAATATTGTTTCCGATTCGGAAACTTCGTCATCAGTGTGGAACCCACCAAATGGTATATTTGGCATCGTTTATTATGCAGTGCTGTATGCAACAGGTAGGTTACCGTTTTAAGTCTACTCCAAACTGTTAAATATTTCACATTGACAATTATTGTATGAAAATATATAAAAAATATTTAAAAAACAAATCCTTTCTAAGGTATATACACTGAAAAATTCGAGCCAAAGATAAGCAAACTTAATTTAGACGATCAATTTTCCAACTTTTTAAGAAAACATTCCCTTTGGAGAAAAATATTTCCTTTCATATTAAGGATTTTTTATTTTAAATGACAGTTTAATAAATACTTAACTTTGCGTCTTGTTATTAGAAACCAGTAAGGAAGGGCAAAAAACGGGCGGAGCCAACTGTATAATACCCTACACCTACCCTATAAGTACAATGTGGGAGCTATATCTAATTCTAAACCAATTTTTATGGACCTCGACGGATGTTTACAGATGGGTTATTAAACAATCCGTATCAAATTTAGAGCAAATATGTTCAAACTATGGGTTGCCCAAAAAGTAATTGCGGATTTTTTAAAAGAAAGTAAATGCATTTTTAATAAAACTTAGAATGAACTTTAATCAAATATACTTTTTTTACACTTTTTTTCTAAAGCAAGCTAAAAGTAACAGCTGATAACTGACAGAAGAAAGAATGCAATTACAGAGTCAAAAGCTGTGAAAAAATTTGTCAACTCCGACTATATGAAAAATCCGCAATTACTTTTTGGGCAACCCAATATAATAACTGCAAATGCAAAATGCAAATTTTGCCCATGAACATTCCCTTAAGGAACAGGGGCAAACTTCTCACATATCAATGAGTGTAGTCCGATTCAAGTTTCAGCTCAGTGATAAGGGGCCTCCTATTTATTGCCGAGTCCGGACGGCGTGCCGCAGTGCGATACCTCTTTGGAGAAAAGTTTTACATGGCATAGTACCCCACAAATGTTGCCAGCATTAGGAGGGGAAAACCACCGCTGAAAATTTTTTCTGATGGTCTCGCCAGGATTCGAACCCAGGCGTTCAGCGTCATAGGCGAACATGCCTATGCGGACAAACTGTAGTAACTACGGTTGACAAATTACAACTTTATTCCAAATTACCCAAAATCTGACGAACATATGTATTGGAGCTATACCTAAATCTGAACCGATTTCGAGCAAAATTCTTAGATAATGTGGAAGTCGTCAAGAAAAGCGTTTGCAAAATTTTGGTAAGATTGGTTAAACAATAAGTGGCTCTTGGAGTGAAAAGCGGGCGATATATATATATATATGACAGCTATATTCTAATTTGAGGCGATTACTATAAAATTCACCATTAATGTCCAAAGTCATAAGAAAGTCCTTTCTACCAAATTTCGAGTGAATCAGTTAACAAATAACCATTTTATTGCATTATTACTGCAAATCGGGCGAACATATATATGGGAGCTGTATTCAAATCTGAATCGAGTTTTTCCAATTTCAAAAGGCTTCATCTCTAGGCCGAAAAACATGCCTGTACCAAATTTTAAGACGATCGGAAGTTTGTACAAAAATTAACATGGCCAGACGGACAGACAGACAGACGGACATAGCTATATCGAATCGGAGAGTGATTCTGAGTCGATCGGTATGCTTATCAATGGGTCTATCTCTCTTCCTTTTGGGTGTTACAAACAAATGCACTAAGTTATAATACTGTGGTACAGGGTAGTGGTGTAGGTTACATAAATTCTAAACTGAAGGTCACAATATAAAAATATTGTTGAGAGTTTGGAAATTGACCTTGGGACAAAACAACAGTGAACCGTAGTTAAAGGCGCAAAATAGCCTTACAAATAGGGGTTTCTTTAAATGTGTATTATTTTTATATAAACTAGACATTCCATTTGTAACACCTCGAAATATTGATCTAGGATCCCATAAAGTATATATATATACTTGATCGTCTTGACATTCTGATTCGATCTAGCCATGTCCGTCTGACCGTCTGTCGAAATCACGATAGCTGACAAACGCATAAAGCTAGCCGCTTGAAATTTTGCACAGATACTTAGTATTGATGTAGGTGGTTGGGGACTGCAAATGTGCCATATCGGTTCAGATTTGGATATAGCTCCCATATAAACCGATCTCCCGATTTGACTTCGTGAGCCCCTGATAGCCACAATTTTTGTTTGAATTGGTTGAAATTTTACACATAGAGTACTGTTATGACTCCCAACAGTTGTGTCAAGTATGTTTCAAATAGATCAAGAACCTGATATAGCTCCCATATAAACCGATCTCCCGATCTGGCTTCTTGAGCCCCTGGAAGCCTCAATTTTCATCAGATTTGAATAAATTTTGTACATAGTGTTCTGTTATGATTTTCAACAACTGTGCCAAGTACGTTCCAAATCGGTCTGTAACCTGATATAGCTCCCATATAAACCGATCTCCCGATTTGACATCTTGAGCCCCTGGAAGCCTCAATTTTCATCAGATTTGAACAAAATTTTGTACATAATGTTCTGTTATGACGTTCAACAACTGTGTCAAGTACGGTCCAAATCGGTCTATTACCTGATATAATTCCCATATAAACCGATCTCCCGATTTGACATCTTGAGTCCCTGGAAGCATCAATTTTCATCAGATTTGAATAAAATTTTGTACATAATGTTCTGTTATGACGTTCAACAACTGGGTCAAGTACGGTCCAAATCGGTCTATTACCTGATATAACTCTCATATAAACCGATCTCCCGATTTGATTTCTTGGGTCTCTGGAAGCCCCAATTTTTGTTCATTTTAGCTACAATTTTGCACAAAGTGTTCTCCGGATTCCAACAAATGTGCCAAGTACGGTCCAAATCGGTCAATAACCTGATATAGCTCCCATATAAACCGATTTCTCAATTTGACTTCTTGAGTCCATGAAAGTCGCAATTTTCATCCTATTTGGCTGAAATTTTGGACAAAGTTTTCTGCTACGAAATCGGTCTATAACCTGATATAACTCCCATATTTTAGCATAATCCATGGTGGTGGGTTTCTCAAGATTCGGCCCAGCCGAGCTTAGCACGCTTTTTCTTGTTTTAAATTAAGTTTTTGCTCGTTAGCTCGTTTTCATTGCTAAAATCCTACGAATAAAGAAAAATCTAAAATTTTGGGCCAACTTATTTTTCAGTGTAAGATACATCCCTGCCAAATTAAATGTAATTCCTACTTGTTAAACTTTCTTCATATTTAGACACTTTGATTTTTACCTAACTTTGATTTTCTCTCTTTCAGCCAATATAAATCATCGTTCTTTGAGAATACTCCAATTCATATGCTGCATTTTATCCAACATGATGTCCATATATCTGGCCTATATTCTTTATATATTGGACGATATATGCGTGGTGTGTCTAACAATATATCTGATCAATTTTATGTGTTTATGGGAAATGTTGAGAAATGAAAAGAGTTTATGGACCAGAGATTTTCCTTTCCCCAAAAGTAAAAGCTCAACAAAAATTGATTAAAATTACTTAAAATTTGTTATATATTGAAATATATGTATATATGAACATTTGTTCAAGACTGGTGTTTTATTGTGGCTACATCTAAAACTACTAACTAGTATAATATTAGCCTAATTCGGAGACACTATATGGAAAACAGCTGTGCTAATTATTTTCCCTAATGTAACGTAATGCATAACAAATACGTGTTCAATTTCCAAGTAGTTGAACAAATGAATAGCATTTTGTCATGGTGTAAATGTGCCATGATATGGGGATACGAGTGTCTAATGACAGGCCAATATGGCAAAAAACAAGTACCTTAAAAACCCCCCCCCCCCCATCCATGATCCTCATGGCTATTCAACATTGTTTTGGAGAGCGTTTCAAAACATTACAAACGATGCTTTTCAAAATCAAATAACGTCAAATCAATGACACCATTTCAAACACTCTTCATGAAGACGACTCACTAAACATAGCAAAAGAAGGCTTCAAAAGATCACTCAGGAAAATGAGTTAGTTAGAATGGAAGCGAATATGCATAAGATTCTATTATATCTATGGGCCCCAAATCTAGGTGGACTATATTTGGTGTTAAAAAACGTAATGTACGATGAATTATAAAATTTTTTTCAAAGAAACCATGGGTCTAACATTAAAATCGAATTTTTGGTTTTTGAGGACAAACTGTGTCCATTACTTATTTATTTCCTACAACCAGACGAAACGGGTAAATTCTTATAAAGGGTGATTTTTTAGCTATTATCTTTTTGGCAATACTTTTTTCAACATCTCACGCACATTTCGAGCTTTGTTTCACTGTCAAAGATCTTCAGTTTGGTCTATTTACCATGAATTGACTTACAAACAAACAACACTTGCAAATTATAGAAATTTATTATCAAAATGCGTGATGTATAAAGAAAGTGTGTGTGTGTGTATGTGTGTATGTGTTCAGCGACGAAGCTCATTTTTGGCTCAATGGGTATGTAAACAAGCACAATTGTCGATTTTAGAGTGAAGATCAGCCAGAAGCATTAGCTACCAATGCATCCAGAAAAAGTCACAGTTTGATGCGGTTTATGGGCTGGTAGCATCATTGGACCGTACTTCTTCAAAGATGCTGCAAATAGTAATGTAACTGTGAAAGGTGAGCGCTACCGTGAGGTGATATCCTACTTTTTTACCCAAAATGCAAGAGCTTGACTTGCATGACATGTGGTTTCAACAAGACGGTGCCACATGCCACACAGCACGCATAGCAATGGACACAGCGAGAGACGAGTTCGGTGAACATTTTATTTCCCGTTCGGGACCGGTCAAATGGCCGCCTTGATCGTGCGATTTAATGCTTTTAGACTATTTTTTGTAGGGCTATGTAAAACCTCTTGTCTTCAATTGGCACATTGGAGGACAACATCAAAGCATTTATTCGTGAGATACATGCTGAAATGTTGAAAAGAGAAGCCGAAAGACACTAAGACTTCTACTTCTGCAGGAGAAGTTTGGTAGGAAGTGGGGAGTTAACCAAGAGATGATTTGCATCTATTATGAGCCAGTGTTCTAATAAGGGGAATTGTGGAAGTTTCTAGAAAGATTGAACCAGGAATTCCAAAGACTGGAATCATGGGAGCGTTGAGATCCATAAAGCAGGCAGGTTTGGAAGCGATGCTGGATAATCAACCTATTGAGGTCTACATTTCGAGTTTGGTGACCAAGGTTGCGCTTAGGTTGGGGGAGCCGGCATGCTGAAGGTGAATGGGTACTCAGCTCCATTCTGAATGCTATGCAGTGGGTAGACTGATGAAGGTCTCAAACTACTTTGCACCGAGATCGATTCAAGACAGATGCTGTGTTTGAGGTCTTCACTGATCCAAAAGTCTGTCCGATCTTTCCGTGACTTTCTGAAAACGAGTTTGCCGCCTTCTAAACACTGGAGGACACCGTAGCGCAGAGTTTAGCATGTCCGCCTATGATGCCGAACGCCTGGGTTAAAATCCCGGCGTGAACATCAGACAACTTTTCAGCGGTGGTTATCCACTTACTAATGCTGCCTACATTTGTAAAATATCCTGCCGTTCGGACTCGGCATAAAAAAGCGGGCTCCTTATCATTGAGCTTAACTTTCAACAGATTGCACTCATTGATATGAGAGAAGTATCCCTTGTTCCTTAATGGAATGTTCCCGGCAAATTCAGTAGTAAACACAGGATTTATGTGGAGGCTGTGGCCGCGCTCAAAGCCTTGAATACGAGGACTGTGAGGTCAAAGTGCATAGGAGAATATTTAGAGTCCCTTAACAAACACTATATTGGTGTGCCATATGGTATTCCGGGAAATGATAAAGCAGGTGCTATGAATGGCAAGTACTGTATAAATTGAATTGTATAAACTGTACTGTATAAACTTTACTCCATAAAATGAACTGTATCAAGTTTCAGCTCCATAGCTACATTACTATTGCTATGTGTATTTTTTTTTGCTATTTCTATCCATTTGGTACAAAATTTCGAGTGTACCCACAAAGTGAAGGCAATAAAAAATCCATTCGGCTGTTTGTCTAGCATGATCTTAGCCATCGAAAAAGGTACGATTCATAGAAGCGAAGATGTTACCTTGCCAAACATGCTCACATGCAGCATTGCAACAGCATCCCAAAAAAAGGAGGTTGCTTGTGCATAGTTAGGACGGATAGATGGATGAATAAATGAATGAATGTATGTATGGAACGTTTTGATTTTGTTTCGGGCTAGTTTTGGGTCTTTTTGTTCTTTTGTTAGGCTTCTTTAGCGATTTAATTTATGAGATCACGAAGTTTAGTGACAATTTACATAAAAATAAATTTTAGCAAATTTCCTAAGCACATGAATAGATGTAACCATAACTGATGGCAGAGGATAATAGGAAACCACACTAAGGTATATAGAGGTATTGCACTACAATTGTTGGACAAAAATCTCATAATCGACACACTTTGAAAATAATCGTAAAAAAGACGCTACGGGATGACTACACCATTTTGTTGTTGTTTTTTTTTCTTTAATGGCAAAACAATGGTTAAACTCAATTTTAATTTGCTTAAACGCCATAAACCAGACAATGATTTACTTGTTCATTTCATTCAATGGTCCTTTTTTATTTTTAGCTAGATATGAGAAGTCATCAGAGTACACAACAATGTTTGGAAAAACTTAATAAATTGGGTTATTTTTTTTTTTTTAATTTCTTGTTGACTGAAGACAATATCTTCTTGATCTACAACTAGATATTGTTTCAACACCTAATCATTGATCTGGTTTAGGGTTAATAACTAGAGTTGGGTAAGGACAGTAAAGAGTTATGGTGCTATTATTATGGCTGTCATTCCTCAAAGGGAAGAAGATGAGTTTGTTATACAGCAATTTGTATCTACGAATAGATATATCTTTTAAGCTTTCCATACAGACCAAGACGGCACAGTAGGCAGAAATAGTATAGAATTGGAATTGAATCCTTTTAAATAGATATTTAACATCCTGTGGGTATACTACAATAGCTACATCGTTCCATTAGAAACATGTGGAAATGTTGACCCTATAAAGATGCATACTCGTATGTATATACAGTGAGCGACAAAAATCAACTACAATTTTGCTTAATGTATTCTCCTGTATCATCTTCTCCTTGTAATATAAACATCAATTGGTATTTATTTGTTATATTGCTCAAAAATTACTGAACCGATTTTTTTAAATTGTCATAGAGTTTAGCATATCCGCCTATGACGCCGAACGCCTGAGTTCAAATTGCGTCGTGAACATCAGAAAATAATTTCAGCGGTGGTTGTCCCCTTGCTAAAGCTGTCTACATTTGTGAGGTATCCTGCCATGTTAAAACTTCTCTGCAAAGTTATGTCGCTATGCGCCACGCCGTTCGGACTAGGCATAAAAAGGAGGCACCTATCATTGACCTTGAATACGATCCATGTAATTTAATGTTTGCAGATTATTTCATGAATGTTGACCGTGACAGCGCCTCAAATGGTCCATCCGCTTCGTTTAATTTTTGGTATACTCTTTCCAACATTTCCGCCGATATCTCACGAATAAATGCTTCAATGTTGTCTTCCAATGCGTCAATTGAAGCGGACTTGTCTGTATAGACAATAGCTTTAACATAGCCCCACAAAAAGTTGTCTCACGATCTAGGCGGCCTATTGACCGGTCCCGAACGTGAAACAAAATGTTCACCTAACTCGCCTCTCAATAAGTCCATTGTTCGGCGAGCTTTGTGGCATGTGGCACCGCCTTGTTGATACCAAATTTCATACAAGTCAAGCTCTTGCATTTTGGGCAAAAAAAAGTTCGATATCATCTCACGGTAGCTCTCACCATTCACAGTTACGTTACGATTCGCATCATCTTTGAAGAAGTACGGTCCAATGATACCACCAGCCCATAAACCGCACCAATCTGTGACTTTTTCTGGATGCATTGTAAGCTCTTGCAATGCTTCACGCTAATCTTCACTCCAAAATCGACCCATTGAGTCAAAAATGAGCTTCGTCGCTCAATGGATGAACTTTCTTAACAGATCACGCATTTTGATACTAAAATTCAATAATTTGCAAGCGTTGTTCGGTTGTAAGACGATTTACGAATATATTCTATCGACTTTTGATTTTGGGAGCTACTTTTGGAGTGTTTTTGAGCCTGGGCGGCCTCCTAAGTACTTGAACCCAATTTTAAATACCATATTCGTATTTAACTGTTTGTTCCAATGGGTAAATATGTTCTGCTTGGGGGGTTTTAGAGGGTAGGACACCAGACACCAAGGAATACATTTGTGTGTCAGATTTGTACTCTACTTTTAAATACCTTTCATTTGAAATTGCCCAAAGCAATAAAAGGGCCCTGTTGGGTGGAGTTTTATGGGTTGGGCCCATCAGTGCACCCATCTCCGAGATCTAGCGTTTGTGAAAAGGTGGTAAGGAGGAGGGTCCGCCCCCTTCGGATATCAAAAAATATAGTACCATATTATCATCGGGGGCTCAAACTCTCTCATTTGTAAAAATATCATGAAAATCAGTTCAACCATTTTTGAGTCCATACGGAACAGACAAACAAACTAACAAACAATCAAAGCGCCACAATTTCATTCCTCACGCAAATTTCTGCCAAATTGGATGAGAATTGCGCCCACTAAAAGCTCAAGAAGTCTAATCGGCAGATCGGTATATATGGACTGATTTAGACCATACTAAGCACAGTTGTTGAAAGTCATAATAAAACACCTCATGCAAAATATTAGCCAAATCGGATAAGAATTTTGGCCTCTAGTGGTTCAAGAAAGCAAGATCTAAGATCGGTTGATAGCTATATAGAAATATGGCACGATATATTTACAATCCCAACTGACCTACACTAATAAGAAATATTTGTGCATAATTTCAAGCGGCGAGCTTTACTCGTTCGAAAGTTAGCGTGCTTTCGACAGGTAGACGGACGGACAGACAGACGGACAGATGGACGGACGGACGGACATGGCTACATCGACTTAAAATGTCATGACGATCAAGAATATATATACTTTATTGGTTCTTAGATGAATATTTCGAGGAGTTACAAACAGAATGACGAAATTAGTATGCCCCAATCCCATGGTGGGTTCTCTGAGTTTCCTTATCAAAATAGCATAAGAAACAGAATTAAAAGACTTCGTTAAGTCCAAGGAAATCAACGCGCAGCACCCACTAGCATTAACTTCACTCCGTATGTTGTCTGTAAGACGTAATTACAAGATTTTGCATGACTTATAGACTCAGAACTGGCTGAACCGATTTTCTTGAAATTTTCACAGATGATCCCGTGATGAAAATAGGGTACTACATTTTTTGATATCTGAAGGAGGGGCGGACCCTCCCCCTTAACGTAATTTTCAGAAACGCCAGATCTCGGAGATGGGTGGTGCGATTTAAGCGAAATTGTTTGTGATCTCTTATAGACCCCTATAAACAAAAATTTGGTATCCAAATTTTGGATGGGGTACTTAGGGGGGCGCCCCTCCCCCAAAACCTACCAAATATATATATACACCAATCACGACAATATGGGACTCAAATAAAAGATATTTAAGATTAGAAAACGAATCAGATGTGGGACCATGTGTTTGGGGCCACCCATCCCCCAGAACATCCCCCAAAGAGGACAAATTTACGACTATAGCAATATGGGGCTCAAATGAAAGGTCTTTGGAAGAAATCAATATCATGATATCATTATTCGGAAAAAGTGTCTATGGGGCCACGCCACCCCCATAACACCACCCAAATAGGAAGTATTTGCTGACCATTTCAATATGAGGCTAAAATAAGACGTTTTTTTAGAATAGAGCACGAAACTGATATATATTTTTAAAGCCAAGTCACTGAGTGGCCGCCCCATCCCCCAAAACACCCCCCAAACCGGTCATGTTTGCCGACTATGGAAAAATGGGCCTCAAATGAAAGGTATTTGAGGAGTAGGCCATGAATCTGATATCAACATTCGGGACCAACTGTCTAGGGACGTCCCACGACCATAATAACCCCAAATAGGACGTCTCACCAAGGCAATTTGGATCTTCACAGTGGACAGTGAAGCTCGATGTTCTTAATTTTAAAGGCCCATACTCCAAACCGGACATATTTGTGGCTTTTCCAATAAGGGGTTTAAATGAATGGTATTTGAGATTAGAAAACGAATTTGATATCCAATTTTGAGGAAAATGGCAATATGGGGTTCAAATGAATGATATATAGATATATGAGAATAGAGCAC